>NC_088715.1:140000-440000 GCF_963576615.1 Watersipora subatra
GATTTTGAAAATAGAAGATTCACAATATATCACAATATTATTATGTGGAAAAACTTGTAAATTTGTGTTAATACGTTTTGTCTGATTTAACTTAAAAATCAACTGTTCTTGTGTTGGTGATAATAAAAAACTATTATTTCATAAATGGATGTTTGTGTTGAAGGCCATGCAATGAGCATATTATAAAACTACAACAGGTCTGCTAAAGCTTACTCTGAAAATAATGGGATGTGAGATAAATCATCATTACGCAATTATATACATTTGGCAATGTCTCTTTCAGTGAGGCCAATTTTCAAATTGTTTACTTTAAAATTTACTACCAAGCAATTGAATCGCTATATCATGAAGTTTTACTTGTGATATTGAGAAGTGATATAAAGTGTTTTTAGCAAGGGATAAAACAGCTGAAACTCTATTATTACATAATGCCAATACAGTCATACTTCGACTTACGAGCTTAATGCGTTCCGAGACTGAGCTCGTATGTCAATTTACTTGTATGTTGGTGCAATTTATTTATATATAGAACAATTAAATATATATTGATTGGTTTCCATACTCTAAAAAATGCAAATAAGACACTCAAACAAGACATTGTAACAGAAAGAACATGTTGGTTATTGTCCTAACTTACCATGTGCTTTCAAAAAGAAACAAATATAAAATAATGCAAGGAAATGTGATGGATTAAAATTTAAAATTAAATAAATACAATAGCAGCCAACGCTAGCATTTGCCAGAGAGGGAGATATAAGTTATTCTTCATTACAACAGTTGAATTTGATAAATTTGGATTTTATCAAAGTCTTAAAAAAACAAATTTGGAAGCAAATCTGAAAGCAATCATTCATTTTTAACTTAACGTAATTAAAATTTCTTCGGCGTTCATAGCTTGAAGTTTCTTGCTGGTTAGCTAACTTTCCTTGTTTCGCTTCCACGACTAGCTGGCTGTTTTAAGATGAACCTATCATCTAAGGACGTTTGCCTTTGTCGCCCTTTCAACATGTCGCGATTAGGACGAACCCAGGTGTCGTCACAAAGGTTTAATGCATGACCACTAGCCAACTTGTCTAAATGTCTATTTTTATAGTTTTGATAGATAGCACCGGCCTTTTCAAATAGCGTCGTTTCAGTTACGCTGTCACCGGCCAATCGTTTATCTTTTATCCAATGCCTGAGCGGTCTCTCCATCAGCGGTCGTGAAGATCGCTGCGCCGTTTAGAAACTATGGTTAGTCCTTTTGCGAGCTAAATGCCCTGAATATAATCCTTCTATTTGATAATTGTGGATGTGTTTTTGTCATAGTTCTGAGCTAGCTCAATCGCGCATACACATTTCGCATATTTTTCAATAATTTCCCGTTTAATATCAATTGTTATCATTTGCTTTTTCTTTGCATTATTTTTCATTTTACTTGCAAACTTTTGGTCTACGCGCAGTACTTTTAATTCACATAATTCTGCACTGAAAGCGCGCACAAAAATACGGTAAAAAAGTATAACCTGTGCAGTTGAAAAATACCGATTGATGCTGTTGTCATAAAACACCTCCGAAATACTTGGCAACTGACTCACATGCTCGTATCTCCAACATGGCTCGTATGTTAGTGCTAAAACTTGCTTAAACGCTGACTCGTATCTCAAGTTTCTCGTACGTTGGAGCACTCGTAAGTTGAAGTATTACTGTACTTAGACAGCAACAACACACCAGATGCTGCTAGTTAGCTTACCGTCCATCCACCAGAGTCGGTGGTCTGATCACAATAGACTTCCAAAGAGTATCCTGTTCGGCCGCGAGGGTAAACTATGTAGACTCCACTCCTGGTAAACTCTTTGCATCTCAAGTCCAAACATGTTTGAGGAAGACATCCAGAAACCAGGAAATCTCGGCAATATTCCTATGAAGAATCATTGCACAGTTTATACTTAGAAAATTACAGACAGTTTTATGTGAATGTTGCGTATGAATGTTAATGCAAAATAAATCTCTCAAATCATCACAAATTAAAAAAAAATGTTAGTTTTTAATTCATTTTAATAGGTGGGACACTTTTGTGCACTTTGTTTGAGTGAACTAACATTTGACCAGCTGATCATTCAAGGAAATGTGTATTGCTATGTGCTTACAATAGGCTATTTAGTTTGTGTACTTACAGTATAATACTAATCTTATTTCATTTACCTACGCTACGTTGCTTTATGCATTTTACTATAGACCACTTGCTATACAGCCATCCAACAGATTACTTACGCAATATATTTTCAAAAGAATAATTACTGTATTTACTTACAATAGATTATTTACTTTAGGTACATACAATATATATATAAAAAACATATATATATGCATATATATAAACAATATATGAATATTAAAGAAAAATATTACAAAGAACGTAAACTTTTAGTAATTGCTTAAAGTTTGCTCTCTTAATTGCATAAGTTTATTGAAGAAAGCTTACTTTTTCCGTATTTTGTTTCAAATATTTTATATTCCATTGATTATCTTTCATGTTTTTAGTGTAGAGTTTTCTTTTTATATGCTTTTGCACCTGCTTTTAGTTACTACATATTTATATATTTAAATAAAATGAAGGTATAAAATGTATATATAAAATTAAAGTTAGCTACTTGTCTAATATATATATATATATATATATATATATATATATATATATATATATATATATATATATATATATATATATATATATATATATATATATATATATATATATATATATATATATATATATATATAAACTGACAGTGTACTTTTTATTTTTTAATGAATCGACACAAATGAAGACTAGTATAATATTACAATGAAAATTTCTTTTTTTTAGGTTTTTCAGAGAAGAATGGATGGCTCTGTAGACTTCTACAGAAATCGGCAGAACTACAAGCTTGGTTTTGGTGATGTTAATGGAGAACACTGGCTTGGTAATGAGAACGTAGTGGAGCTTTTGAATGCACATGATACCAATGAGTTGAGGGTGGAGTCACAGACTGTGGACAATGAGAGAGCCTATGCTGTTTATGGTGTATTCATCGTGAGTGAAGAGTCTGGTCACTACACCCTCAATGTGTCTGCGTACAGCGGAAACGCAGGTGAGTCATTGTCTAACTAATTTAAGAAGGTATATATACATGTAAATGAGATGTTTGCCTTATTTCAAGAAGAGATTCGTGTACTTTTAGAACTTTGATTCTGTAAAAGAAGCAATAGGTTAAAATTGTCCTAACCTTTTTCCAAAACTATTAACAACTTGTATAGAAGTTGGTAATCAAGTCATTTTTTCAGCTATTGTCTCAATTCTTTACTCAAGTCCTAATTTGTGCGCTATTTCTTTGTCTTTTGATGTAATTTGATTTACTGCTGTCTTGTCAGCTTTTTTGTAGGTTTTAGTCACAATATTTTGCCACATTTTGCTGTATTCATCATTTTCAAATCTGTAAAAATTGGTTGTTTTGTCAGCTTTGACAAGTATTTTATTGTTTGCATGTATTGTCTTAGTGTCTTGAAGTAGTTTTCGTTGAAGTTCATTGTTGTATGGCTTGAATTTGATGTTTTGTATCATTTCTGTTATCTTACTTTCAAAATCTGACATTTCTTTTATAAGAGGTGGCAGTTGCTTTGTTTTGAATCCAAAGGTTTCTTTTTGTTCTGATTGCTGATTTGGGTTTAAGTAAAAATGTGCTTTCCATCTCATTCGGTGAGTTAACTTCTCGGTCATTTCTATTAATCTTTGTAGGTAATTTGATTTTTTGGTATTGGTATATTTTTCATAGAGTAACCAAAATTTACCTTTTCCATTTTTAGCTTTTGGAAGAGTGCTCAACGCCGTAGTAATTCTCAACAAGATAAAATTGAAAATCAAAAATATCTTGCCGATGTAAAAAACGTCAGTGGAGTAAATCTATATTAACTAAAAGCAAGGGCAAAAGCATATAAAAAGAGAACTCTACACTAAAAACCCAAAAGATTATTAGTGGAGTATGAAATAGTTGAAAAATTATTGCGAAAAAAGTAAACTTTTAGTATTTGCGTTACAAATTTGTTTCGTGCGAAGCACTCCTCAGACGCAATTGTACTAAAATGAAAAGCTATACCGAATGTGCCAAAATATCAGAAATGGGCTCGCTGTGTTAATCGTGTAATTTAGTGCCAAGTGTAACCGAGAAGATAACTCCGAGCATGTCTGCAATTAGAAGTCAATTCATTTCTTTTATTTAATGTGCCTAAGTGTGGTTTGCATATTATGAAGTATTTTTCAAGTAAACGTAATTTCCATCGTTTTGTTTTGTTTGTATATGGTTGTGCTTGAGCTAATATTTTCCATCTTATGTTGTATGTTGAGTTGTTTTCTTTCAACTTCCAAATGTGTTTGTTCAATTATGTGTGGTGTTGTTTGTTTTTGTGGTTAAATGAGGCTTTATGGTTGCTGTATCTAGTTTTAAATTCGGTTGAGCAAAGTCCTATGTAGGTCGCTACGTGGTTGTTTGTATTGTTGCTTACTGTTGCTTGATATATCACATTTTTTGCTCTGCATTTTCCTTCCAAAGGGCAGTTGTTCTTTTGTCTGCAATTGCAACTTTTTTCATTGTCTTCTTTTTGTAGTGTACTGGTTTTATTAAAGGTTTTGTTGCTCCCATCAATGATTGTTTTCATGTTTGGCATTACTGAGTAGCTCAGTTTTAAGGTTTGTCTATTAAATATTGCCTAGAGTGGGTGTTTCTTTGGAAAACATGTTGTAACTATGCTGAAGAATTTTTGCCCAATATTGGTTGCAACATTGGCGCTGAATGGTGGGTTGTACCATGTGATTTTGCTTTGTCTGTTACGTTTTTTAGGTTTTTTCATGTTGGTTTCATATTGCAGTCTGCTGTTGTATCCACTCTTGTGGAGAGCTTTTTGGTATGGTTGCACTGTGCTGTTAAATTGTTGTTCATCTGATGAAAGTGCGTTTAATCGTTTGTTTATGTTGTCTGGTAAGTTTTTCAATATGGAAGGTGGATGGTTGTTTTGTTTGTGCACATATAGTATTGTGTTGCCTGGTTTTTGGAAAGGCTTGAAACTGCCATCTTGTAGATTTAAAGTTACGTCAAGAAAATTCACTGATCGTTTGTTCGCCTCAATAGTAATTTTCAAGTTGTTCTTATTAAATATGTTGCATATTAGTTGCTTTGTTCTCTCTATAGCTTGTGGTGTACCCTTGCAAACCGCAAGTCCGTCGTCTCTGTATAGTCCAATGCTGCAAGTCAATTATTTGGGTATTTGGGTCAGTAAGTATGTCCCTACTAATTCACAAGTCTCCGCTTCGTCGTAGCTACCCATAGTCACGTCAAACAATTTATTAGAGTTCTTCTTTTACCAGGCCGTGTCGTTGTGAAATACAAGCGATCTTTTTGCATTTAGTATGATTGTCTTTTCGTCTTCTGTGATATTTGTTATGCTGCTTGCAAAATCTAATGCTTTCTTTAATAGTGCCTCTGTTATTGAAGGGTAAAATTCACAAACGTCAAAAGTAATAAATGCTTGCTGTTGCTTTTCCTTTATTTCTCTAAACCAATTCAGTACATCACCCGTACTTCGCCATAATTTTACACTAGTTTCTCTTGTCACTTTTTTGTTGATATCTTTGAGCAGAGTTTTGCTTATTTTTCCTATTTCAGATTTTGTTGGATTGATTAGTCTACACGTGGGTGGTTTGTGAAGTTATCTGTGTTGTCTTTTAACGTTATGAATGGTTGTTTCTCTGCTATTGTCTCAATTCTTTTCTCAAGTCCTAATTTGTGCGCTATTTCTTTGTCTTTTGATGTAATTTGATTTACTGCTGTCTTGTCAGCTTTTTTGTAGGTTTTAGTCACAATATTTTGCAACATTTTGCTGTATTCATCATTTTCAAGTCTGTAAAAATTGGTTGTTTTGTCAGCTTTGACAAGTATTTTATTGTTTGCATGTATTGTCTTAGTGTCTTGAAGTAGTTTTCGTTGAAGTTCATTGTTGTATGGCTTGAATTTGATGTTTTGTATCATTTCTGTTATCTTACTTTCAAAATCTGACATTTCTTTTATAAGAGGTGGCAGTTGCTTTGTTTTCAATCCAAAGGTTTCTTTTTGTTCTGATTGCTGATTTGGGTTTAAGTAAAAATGTGCTTTCCATCTCATTCGGTGAGTTAACTTCTCGGTCATTTCTATTAATCTTTGTGGGTAATTTGACTTTTTTGGTATTGGTATATTTTTCATAGAGTAACCAAAATTTACCTTTTCCATTTTTAGCTTTTGGAAGAGTGCTCAACGCCGTAGTAATTCTCAACAAAATAAAATTGAAAATCAAAAATATCTTGCCGATGTGAAAAGCGTCAGTGGAGTAAATCTATATTAACTAAAAGCAAGTGCAAAAGCATATAAAAAGATAACTCTACACTAAAAACCCAAAAGTAGTATGTAGAGAGCAGATCTACACACGTTTGCACTTAAAGTGAGATTTTGGGTACATTTTAGCCCGAGAACCTCGGAGAATGGTGTTGTCTGATGGAAAGTTTGGTGGGGGGTAGGTGTGAGTGTTGGGAGCTAAGGTTATGAAGTTTGAGAGGAATTGTGGGAAGGATGCGGTGCTGGTCGAGAGGAATTGTGGGAAGGATGACGTGAAGAGGGCAATGGTTTCGGGTTTCGATGCGATGGGTTTGGGGTTCGGGTGTCGACGAGTTGAGCGATCGATCGTCGAATGGTTGGGGTTGGGTTGGCGACCGGTGGGGTGAACGGTGTTATGTCGTTTCGGTTGAATGAACGCTGATGTTGGACGAGTTTGGGCGTGTTTATTCGTGGAACCGGTTAAGTCTCCCTTCGTTATAAATCTCTTTAAAGATGAGTAATAAGAAAGGGGAAAGTCGAATGATTTATTCATTATGATAAATTTCTTTTGAGAAGACATGAAGAGTCTTTATAGAAAACTAGATGATATAATTCAAATTTCTCCAATACTATTTATTAGTTTTGGATTTTTTTCGGTTAACGGTGAATTTTTACGAAATATAATTCAATTAGAACATAACCCCTCGGATTGTACTTATGGTATAGCTAGTTATGAAATTATTCAAAGGTTGGGAATTACTGAACGAGTTGTTCAATGGGCTAATCCATCTTCACGGTTAGCGAGATATTGTGTAGGCAACTCAGCTCGTTCAAGGTTTTGTGGAAGGAGAGCATTGCCTATTAAGTTTGTTTGTCATCATCCACATTTCGAAGAAAATAATGGTAGATTTACAGCACCAATTAATACTTCCACTACTCGATCCACCATCAGAACTACACACTCATCCAGAATTCCTACCACCACAACTACACTCGCTAGTACAATTCCTACTACCACCACAACTACACTCACTACCATCATTCTAGCAAGTGGAATCACAACTCTTCCATCATCTGAAAATCTTAAGGAAAATATAACTAATATCCAATTTGTACCAATAACCTCAAGATTATATAATTCGAATAATGAAGAAAGAGAATATGGAAATGAAAGTTTTTCTGTAGAAAGATCCACCATCAGAACTACACACATTTCCACAATTCCTACCAACATTGCAACTACGGACGTTACCACTATTCCAGTGAGCAGAATGCCAACTCAGACATCATCTGAAAATCTTAAGGAAAATATAACTGATATCTTATTCATACCAAGAGCCTTAAGATTATATAATCCAAGTAATAAAGAAAGAGAGTATGGAAATGAAAGTTTTTCTGTAGACAAAGTACAGGATGTCGAAATTTTTTATCATAATCACATGCTGCTGCTAAAGTTGTAATCTAATTTTCATGCTTTCCTAAATTTTATTCCGCAATGAAAATGATATGTGAATATTGTATTGATTTTATTTTAATAATAGTATCTTAAAATATACAATAAAATATAAATTCTCCATCTTTGGAGATGAAGATTTTATTTCTAAAGGTTCTATTGATTTGCATATATATTCATTCAAAGAAAATTCTTTCTTATAAATACTAATTGCCAGTTTTCTGTGGAGTTGAAGAGCTTTTCACTTCAGAATATTGTAATTCTTTCTTATCGAGATAGAAGTATGTGTTGCTTGACTCGCTTTTCTCATCAACTTCTTTTTGTTTTGCATCATCACTGTTTAAATATATAAAACATTGAGGAATGAGAAAGGATGAAATAAATGGATAACTATATATCTTTGGATTTAAAATTCTCAAAATCTACTTACCAAAATATACATTGAGCTAAGCCATCGTATACGTCTTGACCACATGTACAGGAAGGTAATCCATCTATAGGATAATCCAATGGTAAATCCAATTGCAACTCCGTTTCACTATTTTGAGAGTTTGTTTCTTTCGAGTTGTTTTTTTCATCAGTTTCCTTACCATCTTCTTGATACCTGTTTAATTTTTTGAAAAACCATTGAAAATTGAGAAAAGATGATGTATATAAAATGAATAATTATATATTCATATAAAACTTTAGAATTTAAAATTTCAAAATGTACTTACCAATGTACACATTGTGCTAATCCATCATATACATGTCCACATGTACTGGAAAGTAGTCCGTGTGTACAATATTCCCATGGTGTAGCCCAAATTTGAAGACAACTATCTGTACATTTCCATTCTGACATTTTACCCTTCTCAGAATTCTGTTAGCTTATGAAGAGTGTTATGATAATAATGATTCGTTCTCGATTGCTTTATATAGTTGAACGTTTGTAAAACACTTGAGTGAGTTTAATGAAAATTTATAAATAGATTACAAAACATTCCTCTATGCTTACAATTTCGCGAAAATGAATTTCGCGAAATTACACATATATATTATATAGTCAACTTTCGCGAAATTGAATTTCGCGAAAGTGAATTTCGCGAAAATGGATTTAGCGAAATTTTACATCATATATGTTATATAGTCAACTTTCGCGAAATTGAATTTCGCGAAAATGAATTTCGCGAAATTGGATTTCGCGAAATTTCACATCATATATATTATATAGTCAACTTTCGCGAAATTGAATTTCGCGAAATAATTATCGCGATATATCGCGATTTTCGCGATATCGCGATTTTCGCGATATTATCGCGAAATTATCGCGAAATTATCGCGATTTCGCGATATAATTATCATATATATTATATAGTCAACTTTCGCGAAATTCAATTTCGCGAAAATCTGTTTACTATTTTCACCTCATTAATTCCTTTGGACACACCCATCATTCTTCAATTCATTATATAAGCGTTGCATGAACTGATGGAATATTCTGCCTCCTTAACCATCTCTTGATGCCTACTTATATACAGACTTGAGAATTTGGGTCGATCGATCGTTGATACCATAAGGCTTGTATGCTTCAGCTAGAATTCTGTTAGCCGGCTACTTGCGATTAAGTTCGTTGAGTGTCGCTGTGTTCAGGTTGTTGTGTGGACAAGCGCCTTGGCATTTGACCTGATTGTTTTCCTAGGTTTACCTATGGAATTCTCCTGTTTGGTTTGGCTTAACCATTCCATAACAGTTTCTCGACCAGTAAATAGATGAAGATGATGAACTAGTAAAGGGGCATACATGGATTAATATGTGGATTATTTTGAGGATAGCTCCAACTCAGCGTGAGTATATCAATATATAAAACTTATATCAAAAAAGTAAATAATATTCGGTTGTATTTGTTACCAAGTTTATTTCGATATAAAGTATATATGTATATTCAATTGTAAAATATAGAAAAAAATTTATGTCAGTTCTTCTAGTAATTTAACAATTTGGGAAGTTCCTTGAATATGTACATTGTCAACACCTTCATTTTCTTCGTTATTAAGACTTTTACTAATTTTTCCATTCCAATCATATCTATCTAGTATAGTTTTTCGAACCACATGATCTCGTGTATCTGTTTCAGAAATTTTTAGCATAACTGTTAGAAAATCTTCTATTGAACATCCTCTGCTCCAAAATATTGCAAAGAGAAGACAGTAATCTCCACATGTTGTTGAAAGAAATCCTTGGAGTAGAACATCATTCCATTTAATTAACTTTATTGCAGAAAGTTTTAAGATTTGAGCGACATCTGGATATGTTGAAGGATCTCGTCCTGTTGAATCGAAATAATTAATTTCGGATTTTGTTCGAATAACTCCTATCCAGTGTTCTCCTGGTTGATAAGAATAGTGTGTGTTAAAAATATATATTCCTTCATTCGATAAAAAATGTTCTTTAAATTCATTTCTTGCACAGACAGCAAAAAAATGATTATTAGTCATGTGATCTTGGGAAAGAACATCAAAAATATTTGCTGTATTCATCCTTAGAATATGCTTCCACCACTGAGTCGAACGCTAAAGTCAGAAGTGATTTCCATCATTCCATCTTTTTGTATATATGTATTAAGATAGACATTTTCTGGTGTTGCAGCCCGAAAACCGATATCGATTGTTAGTGAAACATGTCTCATTAAATGAAAACCTTCGGATGAGAGATCTCCTGTCAAATCGAAAGCGTATATTGCAAGTCCAGTTTCATATTCAGTCAGTCCAATTCCACTTCCTTCAGAAGAAAGATCTTTTCCCATTGCATTTAGAAGTTGTACATATGGTCGAGTATACATTCTATTTTCAAAATTTGGAGTATATCGTTTTCCAAAAGGTAGTCCATCAATTTGTAGTTCTACATGACTCACATCGTAATGACCAAATTTGAAAGGATTACGATTGTATGATCTATTTTCTCCATTGTGTGATAAAAGTGAAACAAGTATTAAATTTGGTCTAAGTGTGTTATCAGCAATTTTAATTTGAGTATGGGTTAATCCAGTATTCACATTATATGTAAGATCTGGTGTATACCCGAGAAAGAGGATACTTTGCATTAACACCATTAAGTAGTTTTTCGTTATGTAAAAGCTGAATTGTTTGGTTGATTTTTAATTTTCGAAGATGAAGTACACATTTCGTCAACTTTACTTTTCCCCCTCCTCCAGGAGCAGCTGCTGCCGCCATCAAACAATAACTTGGTTTACTTCAGTCTAGTTCTAATTTACAATTCAATCCTGGAATGAGATATCTTTCCTGTTGAAAAATGCTAAGATGGAGTCGTCCAAAAAACTCAAATGTGTTTGATCCTCTAATAAGATTCTTTCTTGCTGTAGTCACAGTATTATCGAAATCCGCACCATCTTTTGCAAGATTATCATCTTGAAACCATCCTTCTGCTTTTAATTGGTATTGTTTTGCTTCTCTGCTATTATTGAGAAGGGTTTCTATGAACGATCTCATAGGATAATCACTTGAATGTTCAACAACGGATCCATTAATTTTGAATGTTGCTGTTTTGATTAGCGAATGAAAAAACGCATCCCCTGGTACAACATTTACGTTACCAACAGTATTGTCTAAATTGGAACCATCGTCCTTGACTACTTTTCCTTCGATTTGCAAATATGAATTACTTAAATCGATATAGTGATCTACATCTCCAGGTATTTCAATTTCAATTGGTCCATATTCACTGAGTCGTGACGGACCTAATTCACTATAATATCCGTGCTCCACCGAACTATGTGTGCCCGGAACATCAAATATACCCAAACTTTCGTTTATCGTAAAAGGAGAACCCGATATTTTTAAACCTGTTGAACCAATCTCTCCAGAACTCATCTTTCGATATTGATGTATGTCAATGGAATGAACTAAAAAAATATTGAGATAATAATATATAAAACATTTCAAATTTTAAAAAATATTTGGAGTGGCTTTTCTCCGTCGCTTTGCAGGATTGCTACGGTTATTTAATTTTCTTTTCCCAGGTTTTCTAACTCTTGGAATTACTACTTCATCTGTTTCTTCTTCTTCTTCTTTTGGTCTCTCTACCATGTTATTAAGATAATTGGATGCAGCATCTAACCCTTTTTTCCCTAATGAGATAGCCGTTTTTTTGCTAGAGGCGCAACAGCTTTTGCTAATTTTTTAAATATTCCTGATAGTCGTCCATTTCCCATCACTCTTTTTCCTTTATATGGTGTCAATCCGCCATTTCCTGTTTGATTAGACGTGTAATATTGAATGTAAAAGTTTTTTGAGTCTTCTGGAGTATATGGAATTAATATGGAATTCATTGTTTCTTTCTGAAATGAACCGTTAGTATAACCTTCCCTCCATCAAATGGTACTTTTTCTCCATCATCACTTGTTATAAGGGTCTCTATCACATCAGTAGAAATTTTATCTACTTCAACGTAATGCGCTTGACTGAATTCTGTATAAACTCGAGAGAACTTCTTTCCACTTACTGGGACAACTCGTAACAATCGTACATTTGCATCTCCAACGAGTCTGTTACTTACAATTGATGAATATACGTATAATGATGTAAATCCATAGTTGATATCCGGAGATGTGATGTTTCCGTGTTTTCCCACATTATAAGTTATCTTCGGATCTAATCCTAAGATATTTGCGAAATCTTGTGAAAACGAAACCTGAACACTCGAATCTCTCACATACAACATAGATTTGTTGGATATTTTGTCGTATTCGAATTCTATAGTTGGATGGAAATTGAAGGATTTTAGAACATCATGAGCTCGTTGAATTACTTCATCTATATCTTCGTATCTTCCATTTCCAATTTTTATGTCGAAACAACGAAATCTCCCATTAAGTTCCGCTTTTGTGATGCTTATTATCCCTTCTACTACATTTGGCCAATTATTTAAAAACGATATATCTTTTAGAGCAACTTCCCATTGTCCTTCTGTAAAATCTACATATCTGGCTAGTCTAACTGTAAAGTTTGAATTAGTATTTTTAGGAAAGTCACTAAAACTAGCATCAGAAGGAAGAGTTACGAACCCCGACATTTTCAATTATTTCAATGAAGTTCAATTCCTTATCATCCTCTTTTATTTAACAAAATCTCTTTCATTGACCCAGCTATTGAATGAATCAGGATATCCCATCCATTTAAAGAGTATTTCCTTTGTTCTTCCTCGTTTCCGAGATTTGAGAATTTTCTCGATTCGAAAAAATGCGGGTTTTTTTACTTTCTGTAGGTCATCTTCATAAAAAGTTCCATCAACCGGTTCGTTTGCCAAATCACGTAATTTATAGATAATCGGTCTTTCAAAATCAAGTACTTCTGTAATTTGAAAAACTTCAACCGTCCAATTTATTGTGAAACCTCTTTCGAAAGCTGTTCTAGCTTTACTAATACGAACGTAATCATCAATATTGAATTTGGGAGTACTGTCAGAACTATATTCTCCATTTTCATAAATCCTATTCCAGATTCTTTCTTGATTTTCATAATTTACATCATTCGGTTTTATTCCTAATGTTGTGTGAATAGTATTGTTATATGCTTTTACCATTTGTGGTAAACATCAATATATCTACATTCATCCGAATATGTCATGAATCTATACATCTTCATCCGTAATGTTTTGTTGAATCGTTCTATGATGGAAGCTTTAATTGTCTCATTCTCAGATGTAAACCATTTTACTTTATTTTCTTTCAAAACTTTTTTGACATCTCGATTATTAAACTCTTTTCCTTTGTCTGTTTGAAAAACTCTATAATTAGTTCCATCCAATACTTTTTTTAAGGCTTTTGCTACCAATATACCTGATTTGTTAACAAGAGGCTCTACACATGCTTTTCTTGAAAAAAACATCAATCAATGTAAGTAAAAATGTAATTCCATCATTTTCAGCTCGATGAGATCTAATATCCATTAAATCAGCCTGTAATTGTTCACCAACTCCTGCAACAATTGTAGGTCTTCTTCTAAATTTCGTTTTTATTTGTTCGTGTAACGTATAAGCATCTTCACCACTTAACCAATCTCTAACTTCTTGTTCGCTTTCTTTTCTCCGAAGTGTTTCAATCAGTTTTCGTGCTCCACCTAATGAAGATGGTAGATCCGGGGTATAATAGAATTCATTTAGTAAGTCGTCCATTTTCCTCTTGTTCCTACATAAGGTTTTCGTGAAGACGATCTATTCGAATTGGATTTTGATTTATTTGATAAATTCGAGTTCGACTCCTTGATAATTTTTTCAAATAAGTTATATTGTTTCTCAAATGAACTTGGAGAAAAGGGAGAAGATACAATTGAACTATCTTTTACACGAATCTTTCTTTCAAGAAGATTTCGTAAGTTCTCAGGTTTAATCTCTCCGGTAGATCTTGTAATTTTCCCGGTTAAAGAATCATAATTTCCAGACTTTTCCAATTTTTCCAGAAGTTTTTTCGCTTTAGTTTGATCTTGTTTCGAACCGAAGTCTTCAACTATTGAAGAAATGGAATAAGATCTAGAAGAATTTGACGATGGTTCTTCTTCGTTTAACTTCGGTGGTAATAATGTGTCGTCTTTTTTTGGCGAATCTTTTAAAACTGTAGAGTCTTGAGATGAATTATCTTTGGGTAATTCAGGTGGATCTTTCTTTAGAGTTTCTTTTGAATTTTGTGGAGCTGAAGGTGTTTGTGACATCATTGAAATCGGTTTTCGAATAGTCGGAGACTGTTGAATTGGATAACTCCGAATTGAATTCATTTCATCTAAAAAATTTTGAAGTTCAGCTGCATACAAATTAACTTTGTTATAGTCTGAAATAGTGTTATCGTTATTAATTTGACGCATCCTATCTCTGGTCTCCTTAACCTTACTTACTCTTGGATTTTCTAATGGATTAAAACGAAGTGACGAACTATACCCATCATTGATAATTTTTGAATCCTGTTGAGTTTTAAATTGGTTCCTTTTGTACTCATCTTCAGAAACCAAAAAAATTTTTTTTGTCTATTTAGGAAAGCTCATCTTCCTGCTGAATGATTAATACAAGTTGAGGGATGGCTTTATAATCCGTTTCAATAATCCTCTTCCGTTTTGCAAAATCTTTCGTTTATATTTAAGCGGTTTGTTTTCATCGATAATATTCATCAACTCCTTTTTATGTTGACTCAGAGAATGGTATTGATTTTTTGTTAAAGGTACATTCCCATATATAATATTTTTAACAATTTCAAGTAATGTTCTAATTACTTCTTCTTTCATATGAGGTAAAGCAGAACTTGCAAGTTCATCTGTAAGACTGTTCAGTATTTGCAGAATTACTCTGTTTTTTTTCATTCTCTTAGAAAGTGGAGAATTATCCATGATAACTTAATTATCTTCTTTTTCGTGGTTTAAACAATCCTCCGAGCAATGGTTCAACTAATCCTGGGAGTATAGCACCCGCGATCGGACCTAGTAAAGCCGATAAAAACCCTCCTTTTTGCAAAAGTTGTTTCTTTTCCAAATTCGATGTTCTAGGACTAATCAGTCGAGCGATGTTTGTACTTTGTCGACTCAAAGCTTTATACTGAGCATCAGTTAGTCGTTCTTTTCTTTTAATGAGTAATTTCACACAATCAATAATTGCTAAAATTAAATCCGTTTTAGCATTTTTAATAATTGATTGTTGAGAAGAAATAGAATCTCCAACTAGAGATAATAAAGTTAGTAAATTTCGTTGAATTCTTTTTGTTTCAGCCATATCTATGTGATAATTTTCGTGATGTTATAGTAATCACTCAGAGGAAGATACAGAAGTAGTATGGTGACTATTTAAAGATAACTTGGAATATATACTTGTTTTATTTAATTATGGAATACCAATCAAAATCGTTTGCCTAATTAGGCTTATAAATAATCATAGGCGTAGAGTCAACAGGAGGGAAATTTCCCATAATTCTCATTGTATCATCGGTTTCTTGTCGGAGGTCCAGTCTCATGAAAAAATATGGTGAAGATGTTGCATCTCGGTAGGATTCCTGAAAATATTTAACTTGTCCAGGAAAAACTTGTTTTCCTAAAAATGTGATTGATGTAGAATCCCTAGGGTTTTTTCCCATAAAAAAATAGTGACTATTCAACGAAATTGTTCTAAGTTTACCAAAGAATAAGTTTTGTGTAATAGTAAAAATACTAATATTTAGATGGTGACTTTCTCGAGTATACAAATTGTTAGCCATCTTGATATTTGATGATAATTCCTCCATTAGATCATCAATGATCATCCATCTATTTTCTCCATCTTTGGGAAAAGTACTCGGATCTTTCAATCATTCATGAAATTCCACTCCTTTCATATCCTCAAAAGCTTCCTGCCATATTCCATAGCAATATATAGTTTCAATTGGAGAAGGGGTAGATATTAATTGAGATTGTTCAATCAACCGTTTAACGAGTTGAGTTTTTCCTGATCCTGTTGGTCCTGTTATCATAGATGTGAAAGGAGAATGTAACCTCACATCAATTGATTGTAGTCCGTCTTTCTCCATGTTTTGATAATTACTAACATTGAAGTTTTCATTTCAACTAATTATAATGATGAGGAGATGTTTCAAAAATCACACTTTCATTATTCATAAGATTTTGAAAAAATACTTCTACATAGTTCACAGTAGCATTCATCTTTTCTCCTGTAATCCGAATAAAAAAATATTCAATCAAAGATGAAGCTACAGTTATTGCAAGTAATATTAAAACCACTCCAAAAAATTGAAGCAAACTTTGTCGAAGCGGTTTTGATGTAGATTTAGTGATGTTATCAAAATGTTTATGTAATAATACAGCCTCTTCAACTAATCCATCTGTATTATTTTTTTCTTCTTCACAAGATTTGTAAACTTTAGAATTATCCTTATGAATAGTTTCCATAATTTTTTATATTTTTATATTCCTTCCAGTTGAACGAAATTTTTCATAATGAATAAATCATTCGACTTTCCCCTTTCTTATTACTCATCTTTAAAGAGTTTTATAACGAAGGGAGACTTAACCGATTCCACGAATAGACACGCCCGAACTCGTCCAACATCAGCGTTCATTCAACCGAAACGACATAACACCGTTCACCCCACCGGTCGCCAACCCAACCCCAACCATTCGACGATCGATCGCTCAACTCGTCGACACCCGAACCCCAAACCCATCGCATCGAAACCCGAAACCATCGCCCTCTTCACGTCATCCTTCCCACAATTCCTCTCGACCAGCACCGCATCCTTCCCACAATTCCTCTCAAACTTCATAACCTTAGCTCCCAACACTCACACACCTACCCCCCCAAACTTTCCATCAGACAACACCATTCTCCGAGGTTCTCGGGCTAAAATGTACCCAAAATCTCACTTTAAGTGCAAACGTGTGTAGATCTGCTCTCTACATACTACTCCCAAAAGATTATTAGTAGAGTATGAAATAGTTGAAAAATTATTGCGAAAAAAGTAAACTTTTAGTATTTGCGTTACAAATTTGTTTCGTGCGGAGCACTCCTCACACGCAATTGTACTAAGATGAAAAGCTTTACCGAATGTGCCAAAATTTCAGAAATGGGCTCGCTGTGTTAATCGTGTAATTTAGTGCCAAGTGTAACCGAGAAGATAACTCCGAGCATGTCTGCAATTAGAAGTCAATTCATTTCTTTTATTTAATGTGCCTAAGTGTGGTTTGCATATTATGAAGTATTTTTCAAGTAAACATAATTTGCATAGTTTTGTTTTGTTTGTATATGGTTGTGCTTGAGCTAATATTTTCCATCTTATGTTGTATGTTGAGTTGTTTTCCTTCAACTTCCAAATGTGTTTGCTCAATTCTGTGTGGTGTTGTTTGTTTTTGTGATTAAATGAGGCTTTATGGTTGCTGTATCTAGTTTTAAATTCGGTTGAGCAAAGTCCTATGTAGGTCGCTACGTGGTTGTTTGTATTGTTGCTTACTGTTGCTTGATATATCACATTTTTGGCTCTGCATTTTCCTTCCAAAGGGCAGTTGTTCTTTTGTCTGCAATTGCAACTTTTTTCATTGTCTTCTTTTTGTAGTGTACTGGTTTTATTAAGGGTTTTGTTGCTCCCATCAATGATTGTTTTCATGTTTGGCATTACTGAGTAGCTCAGTTTTAAGGTTTGTCTATTAAATATTGCCTAGAGTGGGTGTTTCTTTGGAAAACATGTTGTAACTATGCTGAAGAATTTTTGTCCAATATTGGTTGCAACGTTGGCGCTGAATGGTGGGTTGTACGATGTGATTTTGCTTTGTCTGTTACGTTTTTTAGGTTTTTTCATGTTGGTTTCATATTGCAGTCTGCTGTTGTATCTACTCTTGTGGAGAGCTTCTTGGTATGGTTGCACTGTGCTGTTAAATTGTTGTTCATCTGATGAAAGTGCGTTTAATCGTTTGTTTATGTTGTCTGGTAAGTTTTTCAATATGGAAGGTGGATGGTTGCTTTGTTTGTGCACATATAGTATTGTGTTGCCTGGTTTTTGGAAAGGCTTGAAACTGCCATCTTGTAGATTTAAAGTTACGTCAAGAAAATTCACTGATCGTTTGTTCGCCTCAATAGTAATTTTCAAGTTGTTCTTATTAAATATGTTGCATATTAGTTTCTTTGTTCTCTCTATAGCTTGTGGTGTACCCTTGCAAACCGCAAGTCCGTCGTCTCTGTATAGTCCAATGCTGCATGTCAATTCTTTGGGTATTTGGGTCAGTAAGTATGTCCCTACTAATTCACAAGTCTCCGCTCCGTCGTAGCTACCCATAGTCACGTCAAACAATTTATTAGAGTTCTTCTTTTACCAGGCCGTGTCGTTGTGAAATACAAGCGATCTTTTTGCATTTAGTATGATTGTCTTTTCGTCTTCTGTGATATTTGTTATGCTGCTTGCAAATTCTAATGCTTTTTTTAATAGTGCCTCTGTTATTGAAGGGTAAAATTCACAAACGTCAAAAGTAATAAATGCTTGCTGTTGCTTTTCCTTTATTTCTCTGAACCAATTCAGTACATCACCCGTACTTCGCCATAATTTTACACTAGTTTCTCTTGTCACTTTTTTGTTGATATCTTTGAGCAGAGTTTTGCTTATTTTTCCTATTTCAGATTTTGTTGGATTGATTAGTCTACACGCGGGTGGTTTGTGAAGTTATCTTTGTGGTCTTTTAACGTTATGAATGGTTGTTTCTCTGCTATTGTCTCAATTCTTTTCTCAAGTCCTAATTTGTGCGCTATTTCTTTGTCTTTTGATGTAATTTGATTTACTGCTGTCTTGTCAGCTTTTTTGTAGGTTTTAGTCACAATATTTTGCCACATTTTGCTGTATTCATCATTTTCAAATCTGTAAAAATTGGTTGTTTTGTCAGCTTTGACAAGTATTTTATTGTTTGCATGTATTGTCTTAGTGTCTTGAAGTAGTTTTCGTTGAAGTTCATTGTTGTATGGCTTGAATTTGATGTTTTGTATCATTTCTGTTATCTTACTTTCAAAATCTGACATTTCTTTTATAAGAGGTGGCAGTTGCTTTGTTTTCAATCCAAAGGTTTCTTTTTGTTCTGATTGCTGATTTGGGTTTAAGTAAAAATGTGCTTTCCATCTCATTCGGTGAGTTAACTTCTCGGTCATTTCTATTAATCTTTGTAGGTAATTTGATTTTTTTGGTATTGGTATATTTTTCATAGAGTAACCAAAATTTACCTTTTCCATTTTTAGCTTTTGGAAGAGTGCTCAACACCGTAGTAATTCTCAACAAAATAAAATTGAAAATCAAAAATATCTTGCCGATGTGAAAAACGTCAGTGGAGTTAATCTATATTAACTAAAAGCAAGTGCAAAAGCATATAAAAAGAGAACTCTACACTAAAAACCCAAAAGATTATTAGTGGAGTATGAAATAGTTGAAAAATTATTGCGAAAAAAGTAAACTTTTAGTATTTGCGTTACAAATTTGTTTCGTGCGAAACACTCCTCAGACGCAATAGTACTAAAATGAAAAGCTTTACCGAATGTGCCAAAATATCAGAAATGGGCTCGCTGTGTTAATCATGTAATTTAGTGCTAAGTGTAACCGAGAAGATAACTCCGAGCATGTCTGCAATTAGAAGTCAATTCATTTCTTTTATTTAATGTGCCTAAGTGCGGTTTGCATATTATCAAGTATTTTTCAAGTAAACATAATTTGCATCGTTTTGTTTTGTTTGTATATGGTTGTGCTTGAGCTAATATTTTCCATGTTATGTTGTATGTTGAGTTGTTTTCTTTCAACTTCCAAATGTGTTTGCTCAATTCTGTGTGGTGTTGTTTGTTTTTGTGGTTAAATGAGGCTTTATGGTTGCTGTTTACCTACAAAGATTAATAGAAATGACCGAGAAGTTAACTCACCGAATGAGATGGAAAGCACATTTTTACCGACTTGAAAATGATGAATACAGCAAAATGTTGCAAAATAATGTGACTAAAACCTACAACAAAGCTGACAAGACAGCAGTAAATCAAATTACATCAAAAGACAAAGAAATAGCGCACAAATTAGGACTTGAGAAAAGAATTGAGACAATAGCAGAGAAACAACCATCCATAACGTTAAAAGACCACAAAGATAACTTCACAAACCACCCCACGTGTAGACTAATCAATCCAACAAAATCTGAATTAGGAAAAAATAAGCAAAACTCTGATCACAGGTATCAACAAAAAAGTGACAAGAAAAACTAGTATAAAATTATGGCCAAGTACGGGTGATGTACTGAATTGGTTTAGAGAAATAAAGGAAAAACAACAGCAAGCATTTATTACTTTTGACGTTTGTGAATTTTACCCTTCAATAACAGAGGCACTATTAAAAAAAGCATTAGATTTTGCAAGCAGCATAACAAATATCACAGAAGACGAAAAGACAATCATACTACATGCAAAAATATCGCTTGTATTTCACAATGACACTGCCTGGTCAAAGAAGAACTCTAATAAGTTGTTTGACGTGACTATGGGTAGCTACGACGGAGCGGAGACTTGTGAATTAGTAGGGACATACTTACTGACCCAAATACCCAAAGAATTGACTTGCAGCATTGGACTATACAGAGACGACGGACTTGCGGTTTGCAAGGGTACACCACAAGCTATAGAGAGAACAAAGAAACTAATATGCAACATATTTAATAAGAACAACTTGAAAATTACTATTGAGGCGAACAAACGATCAGTGAATTTTCTTGACGTAACTTTAAATCTACAAGATGGCAGTTTCAAGCCTTTCCAAAAACCAGGCAACACAATACTATATGTGCACAAACAAAGCAACCATCCACCTTCCATATTGAAAAACTTACCAGACAACATAAACAAACGATTAAACGCACTTTCATCAGATGAACAACAATTTAACAGCACAGTGCAACCATACCAAGAAGCTCTCTACAAGAGTGGATACAACAGCAGACTGCAATATGAAACCAACATGAAAAAACCTAAAAAACGTAACAGACAAAGAAAATCACATTGTACAACCA
Source organism: Watersipora subatra (assembly GCF_963576615.1). Lineage (NCBI taxonomy): Eukaryota > Metazoa > Bryozoa > Gymnolaemata > Cheilostomatida > Watersiporidae > Watersipora > Watersipora subatra. The sequence continues at coordinate 161,348 of NC_088715.1, forward strand.
ACCATTCAGCGCTAATGTTGCAACCAATATTGGACAAAAATTCTTCAGCATAGTTACAACATGTTTTCCAAAGAAACACCCACTCCTGGCAATATTTAATCGACAAACCTTAAAACTGAGCTACTCAGTAATGCTAAACATGAAAACAATCATTGATGGGAGCAACAAAACCCTTAATAAAACCAGTACACTACAAAAAGAAGACAATGAAAAAAGTTGCAATTGCAGACAAAAGAACAACTGCCCTTTGGAAGGAAAATGCAGAGTCAAAAATGTGATATATCAAGCAACAGTAAGCAACAATACAAACAACCACGTAGCGACCTACATAGGACTTTGCTCAACCGAATTTAAAACTAGATACAGCAATCAAAAAGCCTCATTTAACCACAAAAACAAACAACACCACACAGAATTGAGCAAACACATTTGGAAGTTGAAAGAAAACAACTCAACATACAACATAACATGGAAAATATTAGCTCAAGCACAACCATATACAAACAAAACGATGGAAATTATGTTTACTTGAAAAATACTTCATAATATGCAAACCACACTTAGGCACATTAAATAAAAGAAATGAATTGACTTCTAATTGCAGACATGCTCGGAGTTATCTTCTCGGTTACACTTAGCACTAAATTACATGATTAACACAGCGAGCCCATTTCTGATATTTTGGCACATTAGGTAAAGCTTTTCATTTTAGTACAATTGCGTCTGAGGAGTGCTTCGCAGGAAACAAATTTGTAACGCAAATACTAAAAGTTTACTTTTTTCGCAATAATTTTTCAACTATATATATATGTATATATACACTCTTGCAGAACTATGATCAGGCACATTTCATTCAAGTCCTTCAGCTAGCTCTACCATCATCAGCTCATTAATATACTCCTGAATATGTTATGAATAAGTCAGTTATGTTAGTTTCCAACACATTCACAACGCCTAAACACTAGTTTCCATTTCAGTGGGTGCCTTTTCCATTCCCTATTTATTGGAATGACATCATTCCAATAAGCCAAAGCTTTCCTCAAGCTATTTGCAGTGTACATGCAGTCACACCCAGCCAAGCTATGTTCATTAATTGTATGCAAGCTTTAATATCAAAACAGTTCGGTTGAAACCTCAAGTTGAGCTGGAGGTTTTGGGCGATGTCAAAACACTTGTCAAACAGTATTTCTATATTCTTTAGTAGTTGTGGTTTTGCTGTCTCATTCTTCACTCATCATCAGTTTTAATATTGACTGTGAGTTTTCATGCTCTTAAAGTCGGATAAGATAAAAGGAGAAACATATCAGTTTATTTTCTAGTCTCAGATTTCGATTGCTTTCTATTATTCAGTTGTCTTCTATTTATCATCTATTTAGTCAGTTTACCCTGTTCTACTTTTAGACTATCAACACAATAGTCCATGACTGTGGTGTTAAAGATGTAGTTGCGTCAAAAATGAAATTAGGACCCATAAAAGGCTAAAACATCAGCTACAATTTGATGCCATTTTTGTCTTTGTAGACCAAGCCTGTCCAGAGATATATGGGTTTGAATGAGACCCTCTTTTAAAAAGCTCACGTTCCAGCGGGTGCCAATTTCGTGACGTCACAAGCTTGTTATCTGAAACGAAACCACGAGCAATAAATATGAGGTCGATTCGTTAGCCAATCATGCGTGCGAAATTTTTATATAGGCCGTAATAAATGTTATCACTCGTAAAACGCGTTGTCTGTGATCTCGAAGATTCTCATCATAGAGAATTCATTCTCGTCGTTACTGATTCAACGCGTTTCAACAATTACTAAGTTATACATAGTTTTAAAATGGCTTCAAGTTCGAGCGACCGCTACTCGGAGTTTTCTGAGCAACTTTAAGTAAAATATTAGAGTAGACAGCCTATGGCCAAAGCTGACAGGCGTCAGCAGCGTTTTGCTGCAGAAGAAGACATAATAGAGGTAAATTAACTTAGCGTCTTCTATACTTTAGTAAATGTAATATTTTTTATAGTCATAAATACATATACTAATTAATAAAATGATAATTCTTTGCTATCTCCAATTTGAGTTTGTTGCAGTAGATGAATTTGTCTTATTGTATCAGCTAATACTATGTGAGTGGCCACGACTTGATGAATATTTTTAATAAAAGCTTTATGCCGAGATGAAAATATTTTTGCTTGTAAAAATTATATAATAAAATAATATTGTTGAAGATAATGCAAAACATGATTTGCAGAATATTGTAGTGAATCGGATATGGTATATGGGTGTCCGCAGAACTGGAGAATGTGAGTTCAAATCCAGTTTGCAGCAGACTTCTCATCCTTAAAACTCTATCCCTGTCTATATTCTTTTCAAAGAGGTGGCTTGCTTATTTCACCAATTTAGTATTCGGTAAGAATAATACTAGCAATGATATACAGCAATGTATACAGCTGTATATCATTGCTACTAGTAAGGAACTAGTACGTAGGCAATATGTAATAGGCGACATAATGTGGGCGGGGCTTATGGGAGGCTGTATATCGTTTGTATGGGTAGCAGCAGAACTGCTGATACTACGACCGCGTTCTACATAAAGTGACTTGACAGAATTACCGTAGACCGGTAGAATTGGTAGTCGGTACCCAAATGTTTACACAACATTTGGAGAAAGTGAGTAGAACAAATTTTCAATTTTCGTTATTTGAGGCCTTTGAAACATTCATAATAATGCATCTGTAGCAGGATTTAAAATTTTATTCTAGCCAACATGAGCAAATACAAAATAAGATATATGCCAATAGAGCCGCGTTAGACTAGACTTTTATCGCAAATAGCCGATGTGAATACGAGAGATAGAGACAGGTTGCCAAACGCGTGACATCATTTTTGGCGAGGCTGGGCACGTTTTTGTGGCCTGAGCGTTTTTACGGCGATCAGATTTTTTCGGTTTTAATCTTCAAATATCTTGGCAATGCGATCGCGTAACACAAAAAACAACATATCAACTGATAGAGAAAAAAAATGCTTTCTTTTACGATCAACTTAAATTTTGACGCAACTACATCTTTAAGTCACATGACATAAGCAACATGTCATCTTATTTGCGTTTGTACTCCTATTTTCAAATTTAAAATGTTGAACTTTTCATTCATTTGAAGCATCTACATACAGCTGCACTCGATGTTTACATTCTCAGTGCTGCTGCTTGATGCTGCCAGCCATATTTTAAAATTGGAGCAAACCATGAACTGATGACTATGTTTACTCTGACTGCCACTGTACCAGTGTATTTTTTATAAATTTCTCATAGTTCAAGGCTATTCTAGCCCTTTAGTTGCTTACAGTCTCCAATATGACAGCTGGCATCAAAAAGGTCTTGATATTATACTGTTTTTACATTCAGGAGTTATGTGCTCCTCAATGTTCAAATAATCTGATTGTTCAGCCTCATTAACTAGCAGATGGAATAGAACAATTATGGTGCAACAATATGTATCATAAATTAGGGATACTTGATTATCTATCACATAGACCTGCACATGTCTGTAAATTGGGAGTTACACTCTTCATATGCATATTGCTCTAAAGATTAGAAAATGATCAATTAGTGACACTAATAAGAGCATCTGTCACGTTCATCAACCATGAATCTTCTACAACAAACATTTCATTATCAGAGCATTTATGCCTTACCTATTTAGAGAGATTTCATGTCATTGCTAATATTTATTTTTAAAGAGATGTTTACTTATTCACCATCCACAAGACTTACTTATCTCAGCTCATCATGTACCCTGATCATCACAACTACATATAACTACCATATTTCTTGTGTAGCCTTCCTGTGACAATGTGTACTGTTCCCTTCCCAGTTACTTGCTTATTCTGGCAGTTCTAGTGTCGTGCCAGATAGGTTAGTGGTTGGTTCCAGTTTCAGCATCCCATTACTTCTGTTAGAGAAGACTTAGTACATGTCATGTCCAATAGAAAACAAGAGTAAGAAAAGTTTTGACTCTTTTAGAACTTTTTCACTTCAAAGAATCTCCCTGGTTTTAATTTTAAATTTTCATCTTGTGTATTAAGATATATTACCATAGAACCTCTAACTGAACGACATGGCACTCTATTATTCAACCCTTCTTTACAGTGGGGATCAATTGGAGGCGGCATTCAAATAGAGGCGGATGTTGTATTTTTTTGTATGATTCATCAGATTCTTCGAAAGATAAATTTAGCCCTATTACGGTCGAAGCGAAACATAAATATTATCACTATTAAACACATTCGTATCGTTCACATTAATACCAATTTTTTTGTTAGCGATTAACTCTTTGGGGACGAATCACGTGAAAGCCCGTCAAACGGGCAATGTCTCAGAGGCCGAATCACGTGAAAGCCCGTTAGAAATCAGTCTACGATAGACCTTTTTAAAAATATTTTATTTTTTAAGAAAATAGGGTTTAAAAATAAAATTAATTATTTCATCAATTTTAGTAGGTTTTGTAGTAATGTTTTGAGATTGAAAAGTAATCCCTAATACGCATGTGCAAGAAGAACACGGTGCAAAAAATTGCTCTTCCTTTTTGGAAAGCTAGTCAAAATGGATGGACGTGATTGCTCCAGCTCAGCCAAAAAAGTACGTTTAGATGAAGACATCAACTGGTTCGAAAGTGAGGAAGAGGATATCAGGTCAGAAGAAAGAGGGAAAGACGATGCATGTAAAATAGAAGATCAACAGAGTGAATCTGATAGCGAAAATGAGAGTGAAACGGACGGCGATGAAACAGGGAGTATTTACGGCTTTCAAAGAGGAGCCGACTTAAAACCCAAAGATTTGCATTTTTATGAAAGCTTGGCAGGAGTAAAAAGTCGAATTCCTAGACAGATAAGTATTCTTGATTATTTAAAACTTTTTATCACATCGGCCATCATGAATGTAATAGTTAACGAAACAAATAGATATGGCCTTCAAAAACATCGCGATACCTGGGAGCCTGTCGATGACAAAGATATTTGGCGAGTTTTTGGTTTAGTTGTGCTCATGGGTATTGTCAAAAAGCCTACTCTAAAATCTTACTGGTCTACCCGTCCCCATTTATCTACATCAATATTTGGGAAAATAATTTCAAGAGACAGGTTTTTAACGATTTTAAACTGTTTACATTTCACTGACAACTCGGAAAACCCTGCTGGCAATAAATTGTTCAAGCTAGGCAATGTGTTATCTATGATATGTGAGCGGTTATCTTCTGTTTTACTGCCAGGTAAATTTATATCTTCAGATGAAAGCTTGCTGGCTTGGAAAGGACGGCTTAGCTTCAAACAGTATATTCCATCTAAAATATCCAGATTTGGAATTAAGATATTTGCTCTCTGCGATGTTGTCTCTGGCTACGTGCACAAGCTGTCTGTGTACATAGGTGATGAGCGAAAGCAAGCTGAAGGTACCGGCAGAGGAGTCACCCACAATATAGTAATGAAATTAATGAATGGTTTGCTGAATACAGGTCGTTGCTTATATATGGACAATTATTATAATTCGCAAGAGTTAGCTGCTGAACTTATAAAAATTAACACTCATGTTTGCGGAACTTTGCGTCCAAACAGAAAAGTTGTTCCTAAAGATTTAAAATTATGTAATGGAAAAACTATTAAAAAAGGTGAAACAACGAGTTTTTCTAATGGTGATTGTATGGTTGGCTGTTGGAGAGATAAAAAATGTATTTGTCTAATTTCAACTATGCATAAAAACTTGGAAGTCGTAGATACAGGCAAAGTAAATTATGAAGGGGGTAAAATTTGCAAACCAGCTGCTATTATGGATTACAACAAATACATGGGGGGAGTTGACAAATCAGATCAAAACTTGCATTATTATAACGCTGCGCGTAAAACCATGAAATGGTACAAACAATTATTTTTTCACTTATTAGATATTTGTGTGTATAATGCAGTCATAGTTTATAGAGTACATAGCGGCTGTAAATTAACTGACCTAGAGTTTCGAAATAAATTAATTGAACAGATATTTGAATACACTGGATCTTGCCGCAAATACACTAGTTCCTGCGCTTCAACTTCTTCCCCTCATCGACTAGTGCTAAATAGTCCAGGAAAAAATAGAAAACCAAAATATAGAGTTTGTAAGTGCTGCTCAAGGCGAAATGATGACGGCACCCGTAAACGAAGCGAAACTAAATTTAGATGCCTAGCATGTGGAGTATCTTTGTGCGAGTCATGTTTTATTCCTTACCATGCTAGATAAATTTTTTTACAAATTGTAATTTATTTAGTTTTGGCAACTGTTTCATTGCTTTGTATTTTTAGCTTTCGTACATACATTTGCTGAAATGTCATCTAGTCTATTGTATTTGTTCTGCATTGCATTGATATGTTGTATTTGTTCTGCATTGCATTGATATGTTGTATTTGTTGTCCATTGCCCTTTTCAGGGCAGCCAACTAATCAAAAGAGTTCAGTTCACATATTCTGCAATGTAGCAGATTGATTTCTCCATGATTTGCTGTGTCTGTTCATAATAAATGTTGCTTCTTGTCTGTTGCTGCTTCACCAAATGTGTGAATACATGCCCACCACTCCATTCTTCTTGTACACAAACAGTTAATCTTTGCTGCAGTGCATATGAGTCTGTGCAATGAGTTGATATGCAAAATTGATACATATATAGCTTCAAGAAATACATAATAATAATTTGAATGCAAAAATCATAACTGCAAACATAGATCTCAAGATGCTAAGTTTTCACAAGCTGTCTGGAGGAAACAATCTCAGTCTGTAGAAAAATATCTCAGCTTTCAGATGCATATTCATTTGCAGCTTTATGCCAAATTGCACAAGAGTTATAGCAAGGTTTGAGCTGCCTTGTCGGGCGACTGTTGCAGGGTTATCGACATGGCGTAATGAGCATTTTGAAGGTCTTCACCCGCAATGCACCGAAGCTCCTAATTCTACTTTTAATGCACTTAAACAATTTTTTTTTGCAAACTCTTGCAAACATATGACACTGTGCAGATGCTTATTATAAATCATTTTCACAGAGTTGTTGCTTTTAAAAATGTATTTGTTATCGATATTTTATGGAAAAAGAAGTGAAAACTTGGACAAATTAATAATTTGTCAAAAATAATCACAGACTATTTCCAGGAAATTATTGGCTGCCTGTTGAGAAATTTCTAAGCTGTCCAATGCATATTAATTTATAGCTCCATGTCAATTTGCATGCAAGTTATTGCGATTTTTAGGCGGCCATGTCAGGCCTTCAATTTTTGCTTGTCTTATAGGTCGCGCACTGAGAATTTCGAGGGGCGCTCCCGTAATGTATCGGAGCTCATAACTTTACTTTCAAAGCCCTTAGACGACCAATTTTTTTTGGCAAACTGTTGTGAACCTATGAATCCTTGCAAGTAGTATTTGTACAACATTCTCGATTATTCGTACCAATTTGGAAAATGCAATGGAAGTTGGCACATGAAAATAAAAAAATCATCTCTTCAACAAATTGACACGTTTGCTGGAAAGCATTTGCAAGCTAATTGCATGCAAAAACAATGACCTTGTAGAATAATTTCTCAGCTTTCTCATGCATGTTGATTTATGCCACTACCGCAGTTGTGATGTAAGTTACTGCAGTTTTTATGCAGTCATGTCGAAGGGTCAAATCGCCCTAGTAATTGCCCCCGTCCGCTGGTACTTTCCAAGCCGTAAGCCGACCGTCGCTAAAGGGTTAATTATCAATACAATTTGGTGGGCCCTTTTCTACTGATCACTTGATATTATGGGTTCATAAAGGTCAAAGTGACAGTCAAATAGAGGTGGTATTCAAATGTAGGTAGCGTTCAGAGGTTTTATGGTATAGTAGATTTGAATTGTTATAGTGAGAGTGTTATTTTAGGATATCAAAGTACTTTTTATGTACTACTAGTCAAAGCATCTAGAGATGTTAACAAAATGATACCTCACTATTTTTTATCTCCCGTTTAATATCTTCGGGTTCATCAATAAAAAATAAGCCATACCTCAACATATACAAGCTTAATGAGTTCTGGAACATAGTTCCCATTTTAATTCTCATATCTCAAAACAATTTTTCTATGTAATTAATAAAAAGGAATTAATTGGTTCCTTCCAGTGAAATAGGAGGCTAAAGTGGATATTACAATGGAAATGGGTTTTTCATTAGTCTAATGCTCTACCTGCAGTCACAAAGTAACAAGTACATATGTAATGATTATGGTCTGAAATAAAATAACATATTTATATGCAGTACTGCATAAAGATTTTGAGGCTAGCGGCTGGCGGAGTAGAGGCTACCGGTGGTTAGGGAAATATTTGACCGCAACTCGGTCTGTATATCAGACTTCTGTCACAACAGTAAATAAACTTTCCATTTACTTCAAATTAATTGAGCTGACTTGATTTAGCATACATTTAATATGCATACAATTGAAAATAACTTTTTATTTTACTTTGAACCTTTTCGAATTTTGTAGCCCGGTGAAGTTTTGCTTGCAAGCTATATTATGTGACAAACAATCTGGTGAATGCCAGCTGGTCACATTGCTTGAGTGCTCTCTTCATTTCCATTCACTGCTTTATATTAGCTCAACTTGGGTGGTCTCTCCTTGTGTGACAATAGCTAAAAACTGTCAGTTTGAGTTCAACAATAGAGGATAGTAGGTGGGCCTTGAGTGTGATACAGTGGGCTGGAGTTCAACTCTATGGTGAGACTCTCAGTAAGACATAATAGTAACAAGTAATAATAGTACTTATCATAGTAATAATAGTCTTTTATAGTACTTTATAGCTATCAACTATAACTAGTAATTTATTATTAATACTTTGTTTATAGCTCGGTTTCCCTTGTTTTCTAAACAGATAGAGAAGTGGTATCACATGTTTTAATTCCGTCCCGCACCACACCTGTATTATTTATTAAATAATTTATGTGTTTATATGGAATTTTTATCCAAGGCGCATCATGACGAGTAACAATCATGCTAATTCATACAGGGCAGTTCTTTTTTCTTTTACAATTTCAGGTCAACGTAATAAATCCTTTGATATGAATGAGAATTTTATTACTCTTCGATAACTATCTGAGGATTACATATGCCCAACCTGAGGTTGACAATGTACGCTCACTATACACGGGGATTATTCTGTACTTCGCTCTTATGAAACCTTGTCATCTGCGGAGGAACTTCGACTGAATGACAGAACAAGTTGACTTGGAGGGTATGTCAGAGGATATTCAGTTTATAATTTAGAATTGTTTACTACTAAAATTACCATGAAAGCTCTATTTGAATGAAATTGCATTATATTTTTTAACCTTTCACATATAATGGCGGTCAAATAGATGGCGGCGTTGTATTTTGCAAATAGCCTGTCTGAATTTTGGAAGATAAGTTTGACCCATTTACAGGCAAAGCCAATGTCTTGACCCTTAATGTCATTAACCCTTTTGAAAAAAATAAATCTGTTAACTTGTTGAGGATCTCTAAATAACAAGCATGGGAAGCCGAATGATATCTCTACCAGTTGATATCTAATGCTTGCAATTAACCTGTGATGATATGTATAGCACGTGATTCTGTTGCCCTGCCTTGCACTTTGTTAGTGCTTGGAATTTTTAATTTTGCATATTTATATTTAACATTGGCGCATAAGGGTTCAACGCATTCATCGATATGTGTGCTTCAGTTTGCAGTCAAAACTGACATTTACATGCAATAGAAGAAAAGTTATGAGGGTCGATCCATCGCAAGCCGTGTTAGGATAACTGCAAGGATGCTATTAAATAATATATGCTATAAATCTGGAACTACAAGCTTCTTAGTAATAATTTATCAGATGTCACAAATGTATTCATTCTTGAACAAGTGATATAAACAAACCATACTTACTACCTGCATAAACAAGAATTAAGTTTTTTGAAACAGAATATTTGCTCGTTAGCTTTGCCAATTGCGTTCTGATTGTTGCAGTCGATAGAACAAACATCTTCTGGTTGCTCAATATCTTTTATAACATGTTTTTGACCACAACTCTCCTTCTGCCCTGCTGAACTAAACGATTTTAGCGTGCAAACAATTTTTTGAGCAGAGCGAAACACCTACGCATTGCATTTCGTGCAAATGATAAACCTATAGCAGCATCGTGAAGCACAACTTTTAAACTAAAACTAGTCGCTCACATACAATCGTAAATGTGAACCATTTTTACATACATCAAAGTATCAAGACTGCGTCAAACAAAGGAACTACTATTTTTCTAATATGGATATTAATCATTTCTACAGTGTTGCTTTTAAAGTTAATTATAATTATTTGTTATTAATAGAACTGAGTCATTAATAGTACAATTTTGAGAACAATGTTCTTCTCGTCACTTGTTATTATGAGTTTGTGAAGTTAAAAGAATGTCAAAACGATGTTCAAATGGAGGTAGAGTTCATTTAAAGGTTTTACAGTAAGTTTAAATAAATTGAAAAGAATTTTTCTACTGCTTTTTGATTGCAGCTGTTAATACCAAACTTTGTCTTTATAAAAGTTTTAATAATAGTTAAAAAGCGGTCACTGACTGCTAGCTTGCCTTGTCACATGATAAACTGACCAAAGATAACATATCTATTTTTATTGATTTAAGCTGGCGTACCGTATCACAACTATGGCTACATTTTGCTATGGGCAGACAAATCCTTATTTCAAGCAAAACTTGGTGTCTTTGAAAAGTGTAACAAGCTGACTAAGTGTTTGGTATAACATGTTTTTGACTACAACTCTCCTTCTGCGCTGCTGAACTAAACGATATTAGCGTGCAAACAATCTTTTGAGCAGAGCGAAACACCTACACATTGCATTTCCCGCAAATGATAAACCTATAACCGCATCGCTAAGCACCACTATTAGACTAAAACTAGTCGCTCACATACCATCATAAATATAAACCGTTTTTTACATACATCAAAGTATGAAGGCCGAGTCAAACAAAGGAACTACTATTATTCTGATACAGTTATTAATTATTTATACGGTGTTGCTTTCAAAGTTAATTATATTCATTTGTTATTAATGGAATCGATTCATTATTAGTACAATTTTGAGAACAATTTTCTACTGTTCACTTGCAATTTCAGGTTTGTAAAGTTAAAAGAATGTCGAAGTGATGTTCAAATGGAGGTAGCGTTCATTTAAAGGTTTTATGGTAAGTTAAAATAAATTGAAAATAATTTATCTACTGCTTTTTGATTGCAGCTGTTAGTACCAAACTTTGTATTTAGAAAAGTTGTAACAATACTTAAATAGTGTTCACTTACTGTTACTGTTACTTAGCTTGCCTTGTCACATGATAAACTGACCAAAAATAAAATATCTAATTTTATTGATTTGAGCTGGCATACCTTATCACAACTATGGCCACATTTTCCAATGGGCAGACAAACAACTATTCCAAGCAAAACTTCATGTGTCTTTGAAAAGTGTAACAAGCTTTCAAGCATCCTTGACTTCAATACTGTTTATTATCTGCCCTTAAACTATGTGTTTGGTATTTGAGAATTTATCTTAGAAACAGTAAGCCTTAATTAGTAGACCTTGACTAGTACCTGCCACTAGCTATCTTACTGTTAGTCTGGTGGCCACAGGGCATTTTTGTGTCGTTTTTTTGCCAAGGTGGCACGACCATGGGGTATAACGAATTTTATGTTTAATGGATAGAATAAAGCATCTCATAACTTTTTTACTATACCTACCGAAATTATTCCTGTCAAGCAGTGATTATTTGCCATTAAAATATGGGTAGAAATACATAAATGAGATTTCCCTTGCGCCATGCGCAATTAGCCAAATCAGCCAATCAGCTAGGTAAACATAAATCTATGCATTTGTTTAATACGGGGCGTATTTGCTTTCACCGATAACATTTGTGCCCTTAGTCTGTTTCCGCTGTTCCCTGTTAGAAACTGTCGTCTACGTTGGTTAGTAGTCGCAAATTTAGTATCTTCTATTTAAATTGATTACCACAGCTAGCTATTATCGGTTACATAATTCATTATAATAAAGTTTTACATGCTAAGAAGTCAACAAAGCTTTACTAACGGAAAAAAGCGATAATCCAAAGTTTTTATGAGATGTAGAGCACCATCTACAAAGAGTCAGATCGCAACTCGCAGTGTTAGTCGTATGTAAATGCCAAACTGAATGCTTGAGGAAGATTGCTAGTGAGTCGAAATAACTAAGAGCTTCTCAAGTTGCAAAGAATCTCAAACCCCTGAAAAAAACCAAGGTGAGATGATAGCAAACTCATTTACTTAATATTTATGATTAATTAATCAAATATTAAATGCATTGCTTTATTGAAAATCTTGCGTTTCCTTCACTGTTTACCGTAGTCCGTTGGATCAATGAGTGATAGGTGTAGATTATAATTAATCAAACTCTCAAGTCAAACTTCTCAGTCCAGATTTTACATACTGGTTACAAACTATACAATAAACTACTCTCTGTCGTAGGTATTGTTGCTCTGTCTTTAGGCACTCAGTGTTTCATACACTCAATAGCTTAATTCAATTTGTTTAATTTTTAGGCTAAGACGGTAGCATTACATAACATTATAAGCTACTTATATTATTGGGCTTCATAAATAGAATACCTAGATTGGGTATTTTTTTAATAAACCAGTAATACTGGACTATTTGTAATATAGAATGCCTCTGCTGATTTTTGTTAAGACATAGCTCGCCTATTTACAAAATTGGAGACTGTATTGCTCTTAGAAGCGTCAAACCTATATCAACACAAAGTGTAGTACCTTCATGCAAATGTATGATTGTTATTTAACTGATGGTTTGGTTAGTTTTAAGTTACTATATTGTGTCATGCAGAACTTATCAGTACTGTATTATTGTGTTATTACACTATATTTTATTGTATTGTATTATAATAGCTGTATTATGTTGTATTGAACTGATTTGAATTGTGTTATAGGATTGATATGTGGCATTATGTTGTGTGATATTATATATAGTAATACATATTTTGTTGTATTTTAATCAATTGTATTGTATTGTTATAGTGCTCACATATCAATTATTACCTTACAGAAGTATGCGATGTATGAGTTAACTAAGTATTGTTGTGGTTAAAGCTAAAGGGGGTACATCTATTACTTTTATGTAGGGCTATGCACATTGCGTACACGTTCAAATCAGTATTGTAGCTCTTCCTATTTTCAAGTTTTTAATTTATTGCTACATGCTTTGATAGATCGTTTTTTGGGTAGGTTATGATCGATAAATATTGCACCATAAATGTATGTCAGCTTTTATATGTCTATATGATCATTTTGTATTTTGAACTCATTGTCTGTAATGGATGCGATTCTTTACATTGTAGTCGGCCGCCAGGGACTTGATATGACAAACATTTCTCGCCATCACCTTAGCCACTGATCTGCCAGAAACCCTCTTCATACTCGTTACATTGATACCTGTACAACTACTGATTGACAGGCTATACTGTATACCTCATTGGGTACACTAGTTGTGACGCAGTCTAACTAACGAATCTAATGTAAACTTAATCTTTTAAATGAAATTATTATATTGCTAGGCAGCACGTGACAAGCATAAAGTATTTATTATGCTTATCTTAGTACTTTCCGTTGATACATGTTATTTCTTTTTTATTTAACTGACATTTATATGCGAAATCTCTGGCTTAGCTTTAGATTTATTGTACTAGTAGCATGTTAAAACCATGCAGTATTTTGAAACCATGTATGGTTGAAATGTTGAATGTAACCAGTATGATGGAATGTGTGGTGCAGTATGTTCGATGACAACCAACTTTCTGGATGATTAATTAATATCATGCCTTTGTATGGGTATCTTAGTACTTTGTATGATTATTATATAGCATGTTTACCAAAGTACATAGTCTGTTTATCATGATACATCAAAAACTGTTTATTGATTCTAGAAAGCATATTGCAAAGTATTTAATAAAACTATTACATAATTATAATCTTAAAGCTCATCATCACCGTCTAATAGATTACCATCCTCAATCTCGTCAGTCATTTCATTACTGCACTCGACACAGCCGCATAGACTTGTGCAAACTTTGTTTGCATGAGCAACTGGTCCATTGGACAAGCTGCCTAGGAATAGCTCTTTGCTCCTCAGGAAAGCATTGCCCAGAAATCTCATCATCGTCTTTACTCCAGACATGGTTTGTGGGATCTGGGGGCACCATTAATGGTTGAATTTTCCACTGCTGTATTGCTGCTTAGTAATTGACCCTCATTAAATGCCGACGGAGAGAACCCTCTTGGTGGAAGATTTTTTTCATAAGATGTCCTTGATGAGAACAACCTGTATCTGGCGTCGGCTTCACTTGTAGAATCAGACTTGCCATAAAGATGCAGTGTTGAACGTGTTAGTGCGTTGAACAACCTTTTATCTTAGAATGTGGTAGTTGATTATATTGAATGATGTAATCCATGACAGCTAGCTTTGGAAATCGGTATAATTAGTAAGTTAAAGTTTTCGAACATTACCACAAACGCCGACGGTCGCTCGGCGAGACTGGAAACTGACTACAAACCTAATTGATATCGGGGTAATTTAATACCCCCGTACTATAACATGACGTGAATGTTGGTCTACGGCTCTGATTAGCTGGACCGACTGACTGCACACAGCGTAAGAAAAATTTTATTTTTGTATAACTACTCACCATTTGATGGCCAATTACTCTTAGCTTATCAACTAAAATAGCGGTAGGAAACTAAATTAACAATGAATAAATTAGAAACATGTTAAAAGTGTCAAGCTACCATAGACCCCATCTTCTGCCACCTGTTGACACGATAATGCCCTGTGGCCACCAGACTATGTGTGTGATATTGGCTAGCAAGTGTCTATAAGTTATACATTATTGTTGCTAGCTCAGTGTGAGTGGCTGATATGCTGGGATATTTAACATACATGTACTTACTTGAGTCTTTAAATATTTTCCTTAAGCATTTACTGTTTGTGATTGATTATTACTAAAATGTAATATAAAGCATTGTACTCAGTACCTACATGTTAATCAAAAACAGGTATTTATCTTGAGTTCTATTTAATTGTAGCAACACGAATTGTATAGAGGTTTATTTTATAAAAAATTGCTATTCATCACATTACTGCCAGTGGTGACAATGTGAATATTTATAGTGCACAAGGCTATTCTGTTACTAGTAAAAGTAACATAATGTTTGTTATTTTATTATTATTTGTTATTATATGAAATTAAGCAGATAAACTTTACTTTAAATACTAAACAGAAAGTGAAACTAACCAATTACAAGGATGTATAACCAGCCAATCATGAAGCTGCAGTAACAATTAGCTCCTGTTCATTTATTCAATATCTGATAAATTCATCATGAATCACTGTTTGAATAACTCTTATTCAGCTCAGCCAATCAGGAGACAGATAACACTATTATAACCAGCTACAAGCTATAAAGAAGCCTGTAGTAGTCAGAGCAGGTGACAAACAGAATAGCAACAGGTAAGTATTACTTATATATTATATTAGCATATGTTGATATTGTACTTACTGGGAATAATAGAGTAGATGAGGAGAGAAACTGATTCAGTGTGATTATAATATAACTCTGACCTCTTGAGACTATCACTCTCTACCCTGAGGAGACTGATAGAGTCTGTCATGTTGTGAGGTTAAGTTAAGGTCAGGAGGCTCTGGTCTTATTCCTCAGTCATATTCAGACCAGCAAACACTTCCTACTGCAGAGATTTCATGTTTCTCAGCTCTGCCAGAGTCTGACATCCCTGACCTTATTTTTATACTCTGTAAATATCCAGGGTTCACCTGCAGCCACTCTGTTATGGTTGGCAGCTTTCCAACTCTGCAGTTGAGTCACATTTTGTACTCATTTCTCTATCATATTTTACTGTATGCAGCAGCTAATAGAGTGCAGTACATATGTTACAGTTAAACATGGAAGGACTGTTGAAAAAGTATGTGAGAGAGAGAAAGATGGAGATTAGTGCTTTGAGGGCAGCCTTAGAGTCAGTCCAACCAGCTGAGCTACTGAGGTTAATGATTACTATTAAGCATGACTCATACACTGCTATTATGGTAGCTGCAGAAGAAGCCCAAACAGAAATATGTCGTCTGCTTCTCTCACCAATCAGAAGAACAGCAGACGAGTTGCTCTCGATGAAGCAGAGGAATGGATGGACAGCACTACACATTGCTGTAAGGTGGGGATACAACAGTGAGTGTGTAGAGTTACTGATAGACACAGTGAGTGATGAGAGGAAGTACGAGTTTGTATCTGAGAAGAATGGATATGGTAACACAGCTATAGCACTGGCTGCAGCGTATGGAAGGAGCAAGTGTATAGAGTTCCTCCTCTACAACTTCTCCTCACTACAGAGAGACTCCCTATTAAACATACAGAATAACATCCTCGACACTCCACTACACTGTGCAGCATACAGAGGAGAGACAACTGCTCTGAAGGTCATGTTAGGATCCGTGTCTCTAGTGACTGTCTCTTCACTCCTCAACAAAAAGAATAAAGACAAAAGGACTCCATTGGAGGAAGCTGTGTTTAAGGGAAATAAGGAAGCATCAGAGCTGTTAAAGAGATGGCCAATGGAGTCAGTAGTAGAAGGTAGGATTGTTATACAGTGTGAAACCAGCTACTCACTTGAACTGTTCTACTGTTAAACTCTTCAGTCTCAGCAACTTTCTACTAAAAATCTAAACTAAATGCTAGTAATTCATTCATTGTATTCATTTACTGTTGAACCCTGGGACATACCCTGGATAATTGCATCTCTATTTTCCTGTAAACTCGCTGAGTCTTGCATAGACAGAGTGCTGCTTGTCTCCAGCCTCCAGCTGAACAGTTTATAATCTGAGTATTTAAATTAATATTAATATTCAAAACTGGTAGGATTGAAGTGATATTAGCAGCTCTTTAAATATCAACTCCTTGTAGCAGACTCAGTAGCTTGACTCTCGTGTTTCACACTATTCTGTCTGTTAATATTTCTGTATTTTGAATTGTCTGAGATCTGAAGAATTTAACGCAATAGTAATGATACTATGATTATTGTATGTAGTGGTAGACTAGTGAGTCATTCCTTCAAGCTGAGGTTAAAGGTTAAACGTTACACTCCTTTTTATGAATAGCTAATCATCTATGCAGCAGTTTTTGATGGAAAGTAGAAAGTATTACAACCATATTTTACACTGCTGTAGATTATCCACAGAATTTCAATTGTTCCTAACATAACATGACTCTATCATTTGTCATGTTTAGTAGTAAACTGAATGACAGACTAAATTACATATTGAAACAGCCTCTTGCTTTAATATTCAGGCTTTAAATATATAACAATAATAATCTTTGATATAAATATTAAAATTAGGTTAACTCTTTCTTATTTTACAAACTCTAAGATAATGTGTGCTTCCATTTTCTATGGCAGATGCTAACAGGACCAGCTAGTGTGGTGCTGAGTTCTGTTAGAGTTTCATATTTACTGCAGCTGCTTAGAGAATTCCTTATCAAACAGCAAGATTAATTTTATCAGAGGATTGACACCTTAAGACTGGTAGACGTGAAATGAGCTTCATTTTCTTCTTAGATTTTATTCGATCCACACTTATCTTTAATATTTTATCTTAATAGTAGTAGCAGCTCGACCGCTACTACTATCGCAACTCTCGTCTCTTAAAACAAACGGCAAGCTTTAGCAGCCTGCCTGCCAGCCTCTCTGCCTGCTTACCAGCCACATCTGCTGGCACCTGCTTTTTATGTGTCTATCTTACCGTGTCCACCACTTGCTTGACCGTGCTTGTCTGCCACCCAGTTTGCCTGCCCGATTGGCAGAGTCAATCACGGTCATCTGTGTCGCTGCTGAACTGACCACGATTTCTCGCTTTTGCCTCCTAGTAGACAATGGATATATGTTCTGGTCATTAAATAGACGAATTGATTGCCCTGTCTGCAAGCAAGCCTGCTCACTCTCACTGAGTCAAAAAATGATCTCAAGCTATGCTGCCAAATCCACAATGGTCGCACGTTTCGCCTCTAAGTCGACCACCATTGCTTGTTTTTGTGGCGAGTGTTTGATTTTATCGCACTAATATGGAGTCTGTCTGCCAACCGGCTGCCTGTGTCAGTCAGCCTGCATAAATATCTGCCGGCCATATAACCGGGCTGATCAAGACAATTCTTTTCGCTTGCAGCTTGAGTCTGAATTCTGCTGAGCATATCTGTCAGGCCAGCCTGCCTCTGCTCGCAGGCTCCTGCCTCTGTGCCTGCCTGCCTCTGCACCCCTCTTTCTATACACCCCTTTGCTTCTACACCCCTTCGCCTTTACACTTCTGGAATGGCCTGTGTCTCTACGGCTCTATGTACTATTCACATGTTCTTTTTTATTATTTTGTAGCATTGGAAGACGCTAAGCAACAGATAAAAACACTGCAAGAGAGACATGACCAGAAACTTTCCGCTCTACAGAGAGAAAGCGACCAGAAACTTTCCGCTCTACAGAAAAAAAGCGACCAGAAACATTCCGCTCTACAGAGAGATAGCGAGCAGAAAGTCTCTGCTCTACAGGAAAAAACTGAACAGCAGGCAGGAGGTAACTTCCTATGTAAATGTCTTACTAGTCCATTATTAGTATAGTACTGAGGAAGAGAAGTCAGTTGGGATAGACTAGTGAGTCATTCCTTTAAAGAATAGAGAAAGCATAATATTATTATGCTTTATTAGTTATCTTGAGGTGTTGACTGATGTTCTAAAAAAAGAATCAAGGAGATTGACCCTCTAGAAGCTGAGATATAGACAGCCAAACACAGGTCTACCTATTAACGAATCAGAGGAAAACCCTTCGAAAATCCCGAAAACTGTGACGTATAAAATCGACTTAATGGTCTTGTGCCGGAGTTGCGTACCCTTACCGCCGTTATGTATAATGATTGTTTTCGCTACGAGATGTGAAACGCTTCTCGCGATAGTAAATAATTTACATACTAGCTCTGGTTTCTCAGGAAAATCATCCAAACATTGTGTGGTAAAGGCATTTGCCCACAACCCCTCGCCATGATTTTTAAAGCAGAAGAGCAGATTTTGACTATTGTGCTTCAAATTTTAACTCGATCACCACGGATATGCTCCGAAGATCATCTGTTCAACGAACGGCGCGTGTATAGTCTATATGCGATATCCGCGATTGCAGTTTGTTTACAATAAGAAATAGGAATGGGACTTTTTGTTCCTTCATCATTTTTCTACTGTGTATCTACTGCAGCATTCAGTTGATTTTCATGATTATCGTCACTATTAACAGACTGGAAGTTCACTACAGCCATAATCTTGAAAAGACTAACTTGACCGTGCTGCTCTTGCTATAAGTTCTTTTACTTTGTTGTAGCATTGGATGATGCTAGACAACGAATTACAACACTGCAAATAGAAAGTGACCATAAAGTATCTGCTCTCCAAAGACATACTCAGCAGCAAGCAGAAGGTAACTTCCTATGTTATTGTTCTACTAGTCTGTGTTTAGTATAGTACTGAGGGAGAGAAGTCCGTTACTTCTGTAATTAACAATGCAGATCAGAGTCAGAGGATCTAGGTCAGAGGTCTATTTACATCCAAGCACTAATATAAGCAGTAGCAGTGTGGCACATGTAACAGAAGGTTTTTTATGCTCACTTTTATAGCATTGGTTGAGGCTAGACGGCAAGTAACCATACTACAGGAAAACAGCGAGAGGATGTCAGCATTATTACGGGAAGAGACTAGACAGCGGAGAGCAGGTACTTTTATTTCTTATTAGCCCTATAAGATTATTGACTCTCCACCTCATATCTTGAAGATCTAGTATCACCCAATGCTAGTAACCTATAAATTACCTACTAGTATATATTATACTAGCTGTGATATTCCTCTGAGGGTCTGATTCTATTAGGCTGTTGTTGATCAATCATGACTCACTCCTAGTAACTTTATGTAGATATGTTGATGCTGCTTGAGTTACATAGTATGTGAGAATTTACTGCATAAGTTCATGGTGTTAGATCAAAATGGTGGCAGTTTGACTTTTAGACTGTTTTAACAGATTGATAGAGGTTTGCCATTGATATATCCCTGCTCATCAGTAAAAGTAACCCTTGTTTATATATTAATTATGATGACGAATGTCTGTTTATTCAGAATCGTCTGCTACACAGAGGAGGCTGGAACAATTTGCTGCATACCTACAAACTCCAGGTGATACAAATCGGACCGGCAATCAATGTCACCACCCGGATAGTTAATAGTGTGGCAGCCAAGACTGACAATCTACCCAGACAGACACTAAAGATGCCGAGTGACCTACATTTTAGCCCAACCAGCCAATGAGCAATGACAAGAGAAATGACCAGCCAGCCCTCAAACCAGAGGGCAGGCTTATAGTAAATAAGAACACGCGCGAGCTCCACTTGACGCGCATTGTCAAAGTGATCACATGATATTGTTCTCTATATTGTAATACATCCTGCTTGTATTTTATTATCCTTGAATAAATATAATTATTCTTTCAACCTTCTTTCTTCATCCATATGCAATGCACCGTTAGACTTTCTTTAACAACCGCAATATATAGCTAAATCTCTTCTTTTAAAATTCATAACTTTGCTATATGAAGCAGCAATAGAGTCACATTGATGAACATGACTAATAGTTCCTAATTGATGAAAATAACTAGTTTTTTGGGTATTAAAATACCCTTTAGTTTAATAATCCATAAGGACTTTGTTGATGACCTTAGGCTATCTTAAGGATTGCACCATTAGTTATAAGTTACAAGATATTGTCTCATACCCAGCAATGTAATGTCTTGTTCCTTATAAATATAAATAAAACTTATGGGTTATTTCATGAAAAGGTCCACCAGATTAAAATTTAATGTTTGTATAATATACAAAAAGCTGGCGGCTGTCTCGCCTCCATTAATTGAGTTGAAAGGTGCTCCTTTCTGTCGCCATGGTCTGGTGGAATTATTGACACAAATGGTAGAGATAAAATATATAATTCTCAGGATCTCTTGGCAACAGCTGGCATTATGAGTGTTGCAATACTCTGATAAGACAGTCATTGACGTGGATTGTATACATAAGGAGTCTAAATGTCGAGAGTTTTATTTATTATGTGATAAGATATCAGGGGGCGTTGTAGTTAGCATGTGATCTAGTTTATCACAGCTCTGATGCCAGTCATGACTAGTCCATCTGCCCGGTTCACACACTTCAGCTACCTGTCATGGTTGTCACTTTGTATAATACCAGATGAGGAATAAACATTCCTATAACAAAGTTAATAAAAAGGGAAAAGAATCGAACTGACATTTGAGCTGTTAGCTAAGTAATTCAAGCTGATTGGTACAGAAAAATTGAATTCACAAACTGGAATTGATTTGTTATGAATATTGTTCCAAGCCATATTGTGCAACAGGTAAAATGCATTCGCTCAACAGGATTTTTACGCCTGATGCACCTTAATAGACTAAATTACTTTCCGTAAAAAATAGAATGATGTTTGCTAGCACAGTGTCATATATTCTGTCAATTAACAGTATTTAAACAATATATAACACAGATCAAAGGTTAGCATAGATGATTGATATATCTAGCAAGTACATGTACATACAAGTTGTCTTTATGTTACAGACTTGTTCTACATTGGTTTGGAGTTACAACCTCGTGTTTTGGTTAGAAAATTGTTAAGTCGTAACATTGTGACAGAAGACCTATGGTAAATACAAATGGTACATGAAAAGAGAAATACAATGAATGTATATAAAGAATAAGTAAAAATACATCACATCTACCAAAATGTACTCTGCAGTAGTCTAACATTTGTTTACATGCTTTCGCAAAAGTTGACTGGAGAAAAAAACTTGGTATTTTATTTAAAATTCTATGAACTGGTTAAAAGTTTACACTTACTATTATAAGCCACTAAATGGTAAAAAAAGAGAAAATGTGAGGAAGTACATCACAGTGTACATAACCTATACATATCCAATACAATAGCCTATTACTAAGTACAATGTTTCTCAAAAGAGACCCAAAGTGCTTCACAGTGTACATAACCTGTACATATCCAATTCAGTAGCCTACTACCAGGTACAATGTTTATCAAAAGAGACTCAGAGGAGAGTTTATTTAACTATGGTAGCACATCTTGACAAGATCTTCAGAGGGTAACACTGTTGCTAAGGGAAGACAACTTCTATGGCAAAATATATCTTACATGAAAATACTAATAACAAAAGGGTTAATCATGAAAATAGAACAATAAGGAAAACTAATAAAAATGAAATAAAACTGGTGAAGGCGAGTGAGGACTGCAGTAATAAAAGGACAGTAGATGCTCTCGTAATAACGTAAGTTCCAGATAACGTGAAGAAGTTATGTGAAGTTTGTTGTGTTGTACTACGTAACATGTTTTATACAATGTAAAGTGTCAAGTAGGGTGTGTTTTTAATTTCAACTTGAATGTTAACATAAAATAAAAACTTGTTATAAATACTGAATACCGATAGAATGGTCCAGGTGTTACAGTGTCGGTCAAACAATCTGAATGTCACGAGTTGGAATATCGTCAAAAGTTATCTGTTATCCCAAACTTGACCTTTGCATACAGATAGACGACAAACAGGCAGTAGCTCTTATTATATTAGAAATATTTTATTGTTTCGGTTTAATAAAGTTGGCATCCAATAAGGAGCCAACTGTACACTGCATACTACAAATAAAAACCGGCAGATATACATCATGTTTAATTTTCATAAAATATTTATTATCATGATGAAAAAAGAAAACAAAAAGTAAACATTACGTATGTTTTGCTCTCAAAACATTGAAAACCTTAAAGGTTAAGATACAATAACAAACATTACAGAAATTGATAAGGAAACAGCAAAAAGTGAAACCAATCAGTTACATCAAAAATTGCACAAAAAAGAAAACATAAATCAACAGCAATGACCCATTTATTTCACATCTTTGAAGGAAAGTCTTCCTGCAAAAAAATTTCGCGTAACTCAACTGTCTCTCTTGGGAAAATGTCTTCAGTAGAAGAGGCATTGTTCAAGGTGGCTCCTTCCAATCTGTAAAGAACTTATGAAACAAAACTGAGGCTATTGAGGCTATGTCAACGAGTGCATCATTTGTTATAAGTTACAAGATATTGTCTCATACTCAGTTATATAGAGTATGTTTTTTTCTCAATCTAAATAAGACTTGATGGTTTTTTTCATGAGAAACTCCTTCAGATTAAAATTGACCGTTTTTGTTAAATACATAGACCTGACTGCTGTCACATATCCGATAAATGGGTTAACAGCTGCTCCTTCCCGTCGCTAAGATAAAGTAGAATTGTTGACGCAAATGGTTCAGATAAAATATATTATTCTTATGGTTTCTTGGCAACAGCCGGCATTATGGGTGTTGCAATGCTCTGATAAGACAGTCATTGACGTGGATTGTATACATAAGGAGTCTAAATGTCAAGAGTTTTATTTATTAAGTGATAAGATATCAGGGGGCGTTGTAGTTGTAGTTAGCATGTGATACATTTTATCAGAGCTTTGATGCAAGCCATGACAAGTCACCTGCCTGATTCACACACTTCAGTCACCTGTTATGGGCGCTACTATATATAATACCAGATGAGGAACAAACAATTCCTACAGCAAAGCTCATAAAAGGAAGAGGAAACCAATTGCCCTTTTGGCTTTGCATTTTTAAAGCCTTTGCTTCAAGCTGTTTGGTACAAAAAGAATAAATTCACAAACTTGAACTGGTTTGTTATGAATATAATTCCAACCCATATTTTGCAACAGGTAAAGTGCACTCATTCCACAGGATGTTTTCGGCTGACACACCATGATAGATCAGACATAGAATTATAGTTGCTAAAATCGTGTCAGTTATTCTGTCAATAAGCACTGTAAACAGTGTATAACACAGCGCAAAGGTCAGCATATATGATTAGGATATCTGGCAAGTACATACAAGTTGTCCTCCCTTGACAGGCTTGTTTTACAATGGTTTGGAGTTACGACCTCGTGTTTGATATATTAAAATTTTTAAAGTGGTAACATTGTGACAGAAGACCTATGGTAAATACAAATAGTAAACGGAAAGAAAAATACAGCGAATGTATATAAAGAATGAGTAAAAATATATCACAATGTACTCTGCAGTAGGCTAACATTTGTTTACATGCTTTTGTAAATGTGAAAGGTGAATGAAAAAGAATGAGAATAAATTGGAATTTAAAACTTAATTTACCTGTTAAAAGTTTACACTTAATATTAAAAGCCAATGGAGATTAGAGAAAGAGAAAATGTGAGGAGGTACATCACAGTGTACATAACCTATACATATACAATACAGTAGCTTACTACCAAGTACTGTGTTTATCAACAGAGACTCATAGGAGAGTTTATTTAACTGTGGTAGCACTTCATGACGAGATCTTCAGAAGGTAAAACTGTTGCTAAGGGAAGACAACTTCTATAGCGAAATGGCTGATTTAAAAGTACTAATAACAAAAGGGTTTATCATGAAAATAGACCAACAAGGAAAAATAATAAAAATGAAATAAAGCTGGAGGAGCCAAGTAAGGGCTTTGATAATAAAGGTACAGTACATGCTCCTATAATGTACGTTCCAGATAATGTGAAGAAGTGATGTGAAGTTTTTTGCGTGGTACTACATCAAAAAATTTTTATAATGTAAAATGCCAAGTCGGGTGAGTTTTCAATTTTAACTTGAATGTTGACTTATTTTGTTGCATTTGCTAGAAAAATAATGACATGTGTCAAGCGTTACATATATTATATTTACAACTTCCATGACATTCTAGTTCATCGTAACGGATAATCAAATGTATTAACGAAAATGGGAATAGGTAACTGCACAATTGTTTATAAATACTGAATATCGATAGAATGGTGCAGGTGTTACAGTGTCGGTCAAGCAATCTGAATGTCACGAGTTGGAGAATCGTCAAAAGTTTTGTTATCCTAACCTTGACCCCTGCATACAGATAGACGACAAACAGGCAGTACCTCTTTTTATAGTAGAAATATTATGTTTTTTTGCTTCGTTAAATATTAAATATTTTTATTTGTTTTGATTTGAAGAATAGACTTTGCTGTTTAGAATAAATAAGCAAGTCTATGTAAATGAATGACGATGTGCGTTTCCTATCAACTTCTTATAGATTGCCGCAACGATGGTCTATAAAACTAGTGATATTTATTAGTGAAAAGAGAAAAAAATGTAATGCAAACTAATAATACAGCAGTTATGATACAGCCTGCAAACAAAAAAAGTTCAGTCAAGTTTTTCCATTTTGTATGGCTAAAGGGTGAGTTTTAAAAGATATTTGAATGGTTTAGCCCATTTATATATATTTCGCTGTTCTTATAACGTAAAATATTTATAAAGTAAATGTTCCTGAAACAGATTAACAGATTATCTATGTTGTAGAAGCAAGTAATGTGTTTTGCAGTATCAAGATCACATAAAACAAGTAAATACTATTCGTCTGAGATAGTGAATCCAATCCAGTACAATCTTCCACCACCAGAGACGAAAGGACTGAAAGTTTCCACCCCTGACAAAAGTATCGAAAGAAACCTCCCCCTATATGCACCGAGAGACCGAGTCAAACTTCCAAATAGAAGACGAGGAGACAACCCCAAATTGCAAACAAAATAAATTTCCCACTGATTATTTTCTGTGTAGGAGCGCATACTGTACTTTGAAGTATCACCACCGCGTTAAACAAGGAACTACTATTAGTCTGAGACAGTTAATCTAATCCATTACAATCCTCCACCATCAGAGACTCAGACCCCTCATGAAGATGTGGTTAAGATGTTGAGATTGCCTTACCAGGATTGCTCATCTTAGAGCAACACTTTTTGAAGGCAACAGGGGCCTGAAAAAACTGGACAGGACCTGGATCACACAAAAAGACTACGGAGAACCCAGTTGTGTTCGATTTAGGGCTAGACCTGAGCGATGGGTCCTCAAAAGTGAAAGAAAAGCTTCCTGTTCTGAAGGCAAAAGGAAAGCCATTGAACAAAAAGGTAACAAGAAAAATGCCGGTGTTCGCTTGACTGGTCACCAAGATTGGGAGTAGCCAGATCGAGAGTACCTGGATTGGGAGCATCCGGATTAGGAGTACCAAAATAGGGAGCACTTGGAACCCCCTAGGCGTAGCATTGCTGCAGGTTTAAAAAAACACACTATTTTTTTAGAAGAGAACACGCCAGAAGCACAAAAACAGGTCAAAATTCTACTTTATGAACCGGCTACTCGTGCCGGTTCTACTCTGCACGAGTGCCGAGTAGAACCGGCACAAAGCGGCACGAGTGCCTTAAAGCAAGTAATTATGGCAGACATGGGCAGAGTGAGCTAGCTTAAATAGCTACTTCCAAACACACTAATAATATAGAGGCTGCCATCCAGAATGATGGTATCACATGTTGAGCCTGTCAGCTCAACTAAGATGCTCCTCAAACTCAGTTGGTCACGAGCGTCCCTATCAGTTAGAAACTAGAGGGACAATCCGAGGACAAAGTGCACAAGAAACAGGAGCTACCCGGCATGATTACTCACTTGAGCAGCTGGCGCATTTCAGAACCGAAGCAGGAATTCACTTCTGAAAAAATAAATTATACCAGGAGTTCCAAAACACCTATGGACAGGAAGTTGTAATAGCCCTTTTTCTACCCTATTTATCTATTTTATCCCATATACAGGTCCCGGAACGGGAGCTTTCATGAAAAACCACAACAGGATAAACAGGTGTTGGCAAGATTAAGGTCAGCACGGCCTCTTGTTAGTTTTATAAGTGTTTAGGCAATTTTTACTTGGGTTTTACTCATAAATGATTGCATGCATAAACAGCACAAACTATATATTGGGCAGTTGTGTTTGTAGCCTGGTAGAACTATTAGACATGTTTCTTTATCAAGATTGCCCGAGGTCTCGCAGACGCCATTATCTGTTCCAAGGACACAAAGTTTGTCAGCTAAGGTTAGCAACGTCTTTGCCAGTTTGACACAAGTTGACACGGTTCTTACCAGAATCAATAGTAACATGTAGTAATGAACCAGGAGCAACTTTGAAGGTACTTGCACCAGATCATTACACGTACTCGAGTTAGATAGCTAGTTTTTATCAACATAATTGCCAGAAAAGACAACACACATTTTGCCATATTTGTACTAGTTTTTTATTCATTCAGCATAAAATTTTGTAAATTGCCTCTGTAATAATTTTCTTACAGAAGCTATGACCTCATTGTGAGTTATCATTATTTTGGTGGAAAATGAGGCCACAAATTGCAAGCCTCTTTTCTTGTTATTCATGTCTTTTCTCACTTGGTATAAACTGGCACAGCAAACTGTAGTGGATGCAGCGCATAGAACAACACATTAAAACTGGCAAAACGAACTGAAACATGCAGTGCACTGAAATAGCACACTAAAACAGCAAATTAAAACTGGGAAGATAAAATGAAACTAACAAGATAAATTGAAAATGCAATATAAAAAACGACAAGGTGTTTTATTCAATTAATATCTTTGATGGCCTTGCATGGCTATTTAAGATGATGGAATGAAAGTGGGATGACTCCAACAGCATCCTGATTTCACATACTGGTGAATTTCTAGTTAAGGGGTGAGCTTTCGTTCATATTTTGATGTCCACAAGGTAGCTGTTTTTAGCTGTCTAGGAGTTACTAAAATGTATGTTACTGTTGCAGCAACATCTATGTACTATATTCTGTCAATTCATTTTTGTTATGGTAGTCCACATTACCTGTTAGTCAGATGAGAGAAACATGCTATATTCAGACTGACAATGGTTGCAGGTACTCTATAGCTGCCTTAGTTTCAGCAAGAAACTTTCAATTGCTAACAATCCTGCAGAAATGAATTTAGAGCTCAGCCAGAGACAAGAGAACATGCTTGAGTGGTCTTTACATTGACCTAACTCTATCTATGTCAGAGAAACGACAGCGTTAATAAATTAGAGTGAGGTCACAAGTACAGGAATTCCTTTCACTGTATACTAAACAAGCCTCAAGCTATTACCTTCAGTCAGCCTAATGGATCGTGTAAAAACTAACTGAAGGATTTTTGGCAATCGGGACTAACTTCTAAAGGTTGACTTGCAACAAAATTCACATTACAGTTATTTAGTATCAACATATTGACCATGTCTTACTCTGCTGCGTTGAAGGTGACAAATATGCTGAAATGTGATTACAAGCTCTTAAAACCTACAAAATGAACAGTTACCGCAGCCATCACGAAAACGCTGTAGGTTGGAATCCATTTCAAATGTGGCGTAACTGAACATGATGGCTTCTGTTTACACTTTCATGCAAACTCGTTCGTTGAGATATTTTCACAAATATACTTTACGCATTTAATAAAACCATGTCTGTTGTCCTTACCCGTCTTTTTCGCCATCATCGTAATCGAAAAAATCTTAAAACCTACCGTAAAAAATCTAATTTTTCTACCTCAACTCGAAGGAGTGCATATCATTCTCTGATGAACATGAGAGGCCTGTTGGTCACCTGCGATAGTAAAAATTGCTGCAGAAACTGTTCGCGCGCTATTTGACAGAAAGTATGGGTCACATGATCAGATTACGACTAGATGATTAGACCAGGCTGAAAAGATACTGGAAAGTAGCGAGCATTTATATTTGATACGGGCTTTTTGTTAGAAGCTCAAGTACTTGTCATAAACTAGTGCTACGAGAGTTTTATATTGAGCCTTTTATTGGCCTTTAATTTCACGTGATAACATCACATGTCAAAACAATAACCAAAATGTAGGAGTACGTCAGCCAAATAAAGATATTTCAAACTACGGCGTTTTCGTGATGTCTGCAATTAACTGTTCGTTTTCAAGCTTTTAAGAGTTTGTGATCGCATTTCGACACATTTTGCATCTACAACACAGCAGAGTAAGACATTGTGAACCTTTTGATACCAAATAATTGTAATGTGAATTTGGTTGCAAGTAAACCTCTGAGTGGTGTTTCATTATCTTACATTAAAAAGGATTACATAACAGCCATACATATACCTTAGAATAGAACTAGTCAAGCTGTATTATCAATATTCATTCTACATAGTTGTTATACAGCAGGTAAAATGGAAAGCGAAAGGTCTGTTGCAGGAGCAGACAAATCCATAAGTTATCTAAAGAGGAAGCTGTTATCGCTGACATAGTAGGCCCCTTGAACATGTTTGCCTGAGCTGAAGAATGCTGTGCCTGCTAGGTTGATGAATCGAACTTTCATAGACTTTATTCTGTGTTCATAGTTGGCCAGGTACTCCCCATTGACGTATATCTGTAACATCATTTAACGTAGATATTTGTGTTTCCAAGGCTATAACAGCGGATATAACCAATTATGCCTTTTTACATACATTTAAGACACTATCAACCCACCAATTCACATATTAAAACTTGATTCTACTCTCACCTCATAACCATCATCCCCCACATTGAAATGAACATAGAACTGTCTGCCAGGGTAAAAAGGCCTCTGGGAGAGGATAAATCTCCTCATCTCCCCAATCTCCATTCTTCAGAGTGTTGAGTACAATTTCACCTGCAGAGAGCTTTGCAATATTAGGACACGAAAATGCAGCAAGCTGCGCTTCCTAATGAAGGTGATAGAACCCTGTATATCAGGGTCTATCTAACTCTCAAATTGAAAGCTTTCAGTAGATACGCGTTAGAATGACGTATATATGAATGACATTTGTTTTATTGTTACAGGATGTTCATGTGGTTCACCAGGGAGCAGTTGTGTCGGTCTGGAAACTGCCATACATGGGAAAGAGAGACACAAATGTGTGCTGCACAAACCATAATATGTTTTGCTTGACTTTGCAGCAGTAGATTAATTTGTCCTTATATATGAGATGAAACTAAGTGAATGGCCACAATTTGGATGGATGGTTTAATAAAAACTTTATGCTGCGGCGATAATTGCAGTTGTTTTCGCCATATATTCAAACATAATTTTCTCCAAGATGGCGGCATGCTTATTTTGTTTAGTAGCTAGTTTCCCGTGTGAGACATGCATACTAATGTATCCGTAGCTAGATTTAAAATTTTACTCTAGCCAACATGAGCAAACGCAAAATAAAATTTAAGCCAATAGTGCCGCTAGTAGGAGTCGCTAGTAGGAGCCAATAGTAGGACTAGACTTTTACAGCAAAAGACAATGTGAATATGAGAGATAGAGACAGGTTGTATCACTCGTTACATCATTTTGGGCAAGTTTGGGCAAGTTTGGGCAAGTCTGAGCATGTTTTTTGGTCTGAGTGTTCTTACTGTGATCAACCTTTTTCGATTTTAATCTTCAAATATCTTGACAATGACATCGCACAACAAACAACATATCAAGTGAGAGACAAAAAAATGCTTTCTTTTAAATAACAACTCAAGTTCAACTTTGATAGGACCCTGTATATCAGGCCACACCTCCTGAAGGTGATAGGAACGTCTACATGTATGCAAGACGGCATTTTTACCTTGTTCCCTTCTTGGATTAAAGTGCAGAGGAATGTCTGTGTGTTTCTCTTCCTCATCAGAACTTGACGACGATTCGTCCGGAGTCTCACCTTGAAGGTTGATGCAAATTCTAAAAAAGGACAAACAGAGCTTTAACCAAATATATAGTCTCAAAACACCAGTTTAGTCATCTGTTACCTTCTACAAGGTGTAGATGCTTGTAGGCACCTGCAAGCACATGTAGAGCCTTGGCTAATGCTAGATGTTCATATGGCTAGATGATTGTTGGCGCCTATAGGCGGCCCAATCTATGTTCAGGTAAAATTTGCATATTTACACAGAATGCCTTAAATGCCTTTGCAAAAGGTTTTGGCATTTTGTGTTAAGAATATACTTCAGGCAAAGTCTTAGCCAGATTCATGTCAATGACAGAATTGTGACATAGGCAAGTATCTAATAGCATCTTAAATGTACTTTTAGTCTTCAAAACATGAACAGCCACACTCATAGCACCTTCTACTGGTTCACTTCTGATTATTACAATTGTTATTGAATATCACATCCATACACCAAAACAGGGCTCAATTTTGATTAATTTAGAGTTATCGTCTCAGCAAGGTAATGACACAAAATGAGGCAACTCCAACACCACATTATTTACAATCTTGTTGATGCACATTTTCGTCTAAAAACAGTCATTTTGCTGTAAACTCCAAATGACCAAAATGCAATAGTAAACACAATTTCCAGGATATTCCTCAATTGAAAATTTTACCTGGGATAGAGAGAATAATAAAGAGTCATGATGAATGAACTATAGGAACAATAAACACATCAGTTATGAAAATAAAACAAACAGCTTGTTTTTCTCTTATGCAGTACTTACATGTAGATCATGGATTACATACACTCCAGAAATATACAACAAACATTTCTGGTCTTTTAATTGTGCCTCTAATAAATAATCAAAAAAGAACCTTTGATATCATGGTGTTTCATTACTCACGATACTTTGACAAGTTTTGTTAAAATTTTGCACTTGTTCAAACTTTTCTCATCACAAAGTCGGAAACCTGCAACTGTTTAACCTTTATTTTTACCTTTCTGGATCATCCTTGACGGACCCTATGACTGTAATAATGTCTCCCGACTTCAGACCTGGCACTTTGCGATAGGAGGTGTCTTCCTACAGCAGGTTATCACACTGCATCACTACTTCAGTGAATATGAGTCAAATTTCCAGATCCAAACAAAGAGAAAAATGTCTACTGATGGTTTTACAAATAGAGACTATATAGTCAGCACTTACCAAAGAGCCAAGGAATCTAACCTCCAGTACAGACACATCTCCATTGACTGTTAGATGATGAGCATCCTGAGCATCACATCGATGATTGTATGTCACATATGGCTCACCATTCACGTACACCTGCAACAGTTGTCAATTTATCAAGCACAGGACTAGCTAGTCGTGTATACCGGTAACAACTGTCAATAGACTGACATTTGAGTCATCATTAGCAAACACCAGCGACGGCTGTCAAGAAGCTAAATCTCTACAATAATTGTCATCAACATGCATGACAGACATCACTGGATGCTACTAGATGGAAAGCTCAAAACAGAGAGTGTGAGAATTTTAAACGCATGACTATTATATCTTGTACATGTATTCTGTCATAGCTAGATGCAGGCTTATGTAGCTTTACATATGTTTACACAATTCTAGATTAACTACAAATGTTATGCATGACTAGCATCTCTCCATCTGCTGCAACACAGTAGCCGCTACAAATGTCAATAAAGCCCAGCTTACGAGTAATAGTCATCTTGCACCTGAATGCCGATCTTGTAAACTTTTCCAGCCTCAAATGGGAAGCCACCTTCTCTCTCATCATCCCCGTACTCACCACCTAGTCTTGAATTCCTAACCGTTTCTCCTTCATAGAAACATGGGTTGAAATGGAGTTGTCTTTCCTCATCAGAAGCGTCACACACCAAGTTGACATCACACCTTAAATATTAACAAACAATCTAAACAAACATTCAGACTGGAAGACCAAACACTTGCTTCTTATGGTCCAATCATTGATAGAATGGGTCGGTCTGTGAGCGGGGCTCATGTCCCAAGTCGGATATGTGAAATAGGTCAATAGAAGACAGAGACATGTTTATAGAGGAGGTACAACTGGCTACTAGATGCAAGGGGGATATGACCCACCTAGGCTACTCTGCATTGGATATTGAAATCACCCAGTGGCAACGGTTAAGAAGCGTGGTAAGTAATTGGTTAGTCCCACATTTACTGTTTCTGTGCTTCGAATTGGTTTGGAGCTGCTTCCACTCTGATTCATAGAAGCGGTGAAATCCAAATGCATTTAATTTCGTTTCTTGCTCATAATAACGTTCACTGCTGATGAATCCAAATGGATAACACTTGGCTACACTCTCCTTATTATAAGCGAAAATCTTTTAGCTCAAGCATATGGATCACTGTTATGAAAATATTCTACTGCTTCTCTTCTAACTACTGTTTTTGCTTGAGTTTTTACCTTTACATAACATTTACATGTCAAGGATGGGTTGTCCGTACGAGGATGATGAAATAATTATTTTCTAGCACAACTAGTTAACTACGCAAGAATTGGAAAATGACAGCGACCTAAAAGTGAGTCTAAATCAACAAGTTTCGCTTTGAGGAATATATAGTGCAACTCCGAATAATTGAAACAGTCGGGCGCAAGTTCGCCAGCAGCGGGCAACTCCAAACTTATTTGAAGCAAGGAAACACAGTGATTATGTGGACTGCAGACTATTATGGGAATAAAACTGCTCGAACTTTCTTTCCGAATTCGTTGGTTTTATTCTCTTTTGGTTCTATTCTTCTCCGTATTTTTTGAGATGTTAAAACCACGTTTACAATAAAAATAATCTCATTTCTGCCGTCACTGCGAAAATATGAACATTTATTTATATTTAAAAGCAAGAATACTAGATATTAGTTTAACTACTTGGAAATACTTGGTAGGTTTCTGTAGTATTTCGAGTAGGCCTTGAAAGAAATGATTTTCATATCTTGCCTATAAAATGGCACCATACTTTTAATGCACTTTTTATGCTTTAAAGATTACTCTGTTAACAGAAATACATGACAAGTCGTGAGTGACGAATTCCATAGAGATTTTCTTTGTTCGCATTATTCCAACTACGGCTCACCTGTGAAGGCTGTCACAACTGTCAGTCGTATTTATCCAATTACACCGACACACAAGAATTGTCATTAACTATCTGTGTCAAAAAGCAAAAAAACTACACACGCATAGGGTGTCATGATTTTATGGTCATGTTGAAACTGCTGCAGCTCACCTGTGAGGGTTGTCATGAACAGAGACAGTCACATTAACCCAGCTGCCTGGAATCAGCTCCTGTGGGATGATGCTATTGTAACGAGCTCCTAGAAAGCGAACAGAAAACTCCCTGTAGTTCAGACATTCTATTCTCATCAAATCAGTCACACAGTACTGAATGAGTATGATAGTTCAAGGAACTACTTACATCAGTAGTTAGGGCTTAAGGAAAATTGTAGCCTTAGTTCCTTCAATGCTCACAGACTGTCAATACTAGTAGATACTTACAAAGTATGCTGTGAATTCGACAGTAAATTCTGCATCACCATCTATGTAGATGTGAGAGACGGAACGAATGTCCACTCCATGGTCGTAATTGCAGAAGTGGGCTCCATTAACATAGACCTAAATGGGACAGTAGATCAAAGTTTACGTACAATATCCCTATGAGCTGATCATCACTGATTCAATGACACAGTTAATCAACAATAACCCTATGAGCTGATCATCACTGATTCAATGACACAGTTAATCAACAATATCCCTATG
Organism: Watersipora subatra; assembly: GCF_963576615.1. Classification (NCBI taxonomy): domain Eukaryota; kingdom Metazoa; phylum Bryozoa; class Gymnolaemata; order Cheilostomatida; family Watersiporidae; genus Watersipora; species Watersipora subatra. The sequence goes on from NC_088715.1 coordinate 195,907, forward strand.
AGCTGATCATCACTGATTCAATGACACAGTTAATCAACAATATCCCTATGAGCTGATCATCACTGATTCAATGACACAGTTAATCAACAATATCCCTATGAGCTGATCATCACTGATTCAATGACACAGTTAATCAACAATATCCCTATGAGCTGATCATCACTGATTCAATGAGACAGTTAATCAACAATATCCCTATGAGCTGATCATCACTGATTCAATGACACATTTAATCAACAATATCCCTATGAGCTGATCATCACTGATTCAATGACACAGTTGATCAACAATATCCCTATGAGCTGATCATCACTGATTCAATGACACAGTTGATCAACAATATCCCTATAAGCTGATCATCACTGATTCAATGACACAGTTAATCAACAATATCCCTATGAGCTGATCATCACTGATTCAATGACGTAGTTAATCAACAATATCCCTATGAGCTGATCATCACTGATTCAATGACACAGTTAATCAACAATATCCCTATGAGCTGATCATCACTGATTCAATGACGCATTTAATCAACAATGTCCCTATGAGCTGATCATCACTGATTCAATGACACAGTTAATCAACAATATCCCTATGAGCTGATCATCACTGATTCAATGACACAGTTAATCAACAATATCCCTATGAGCTGATCATCACTGATTCAATGACACAGTTAATCAATAATATCCCTATGAGCTGATCATCACTGATTCAATGACGCAGTTAATCAACAATATCCCTATGAGCTGATCATCACTGATTCAATGACACAGTTAATCAACAATGTCCCTATGAGCTGATCATCACTGATTCAATGACACAGTTAATCAACAATATCCCTATGAGCTGATCATCACTGATTCAATGACGCAGTTAATCAACAATATCCCTATGAGCTGATCATCACTGATTCAATGACACAGTTAATCAACAATATCCCTATGAGCTGATCATCACTGATTCAATGACGCATTTAATCAACAATGTCCCTATGAGCTGATCATCACTGATTCAATGACACAGTTAATCAACAATATCCCTATGAGCTGATCATCACTGATTCAATGACACAGTTAATCAATAATATCCCTATGAGCTGATCATCACTGATTCAATGACACAGTTAATCAACAATATCCCTTTGAGCTGATCATCACTGATTCAATGACACAGTTAATCAACAATATCCCTATGAGCTGATCATCACTGATTCAATGACACAGTTAATCAACAATATCCCTATGAGCTGATCATCACTGATTCAATGACACAGTTAATCAACAATATCCCTATGAGCTGATCATCACTGATTCAATGACACAGTTAATCAATAATATCCCTATGAGCTGATCATCACTGATTCAATGACGCAGTTAATCAACAATATCCCTATGAGCTGATCATCACTGATTCAATGACACAGTTAATCAACAATATCCCTATGAGCTGATCATCACTGATTCAATGACACAGTTAATCAACAATATCCCTATGAGCTGATCATCACTGATTCAATGACACAGTTAATCAACAATATCCCTATGAGCTGATCATCACTGATTCAATGACACAGTTAATCAACAATATCCCTATGAGCTGATCATCACTGATTCAATGACGCAGTTAATCAACAATATCCCTATGAGCTGATCATCACTGATTCAATGACACAGTTAATCAACAATATCCCTATGAGCTGATCATCACTGATTCAATGACACAGTTAATCAACAATGTCCCTATGAGCTGATCATCACTGATTCAATGACACAGTTAATCAACAATATCCCTATGAGCTGATCATCACTGATTCAATGACACAGTTAATCAACAATATCCCTATGAGCTGATCATCACTGATTCAATGACATAGTTAATCTTCAATATCCCTATGAGGTGACCATCACTGATTCAATGACACAGTTAATCAACAATATCCCTATGAGCTGATCATCACTGATTCAATGACACAGTTAATCAACAATATCCCTATGAGCTGATCATCACTGATTCAATGACACAGTTAATCAACAATGTCCCTATGAGCTGATCATCACTGATTCAATGACACAGTTAATCAACAATATCCCTATGAGCTGATCATCACTGATTCAATGACACAGTTAATCAACAATGTCCCTATGGGCTGATCATCACTGATTCAATGACACAGTTAATCAACAATATCCCTATGAGCTGATCATCACTGATTCAATGACACAGTTAATCAACAATATCCCTATGAGCTGATCATCACTGATTCAATGACGCAGTTAATCAACAATATCCCTATGAGCTGATCATCACTGATTCAATGACACAGTTAATCAATAATATCCCTATGAGCTGATCATCACTGATTCAATGACGCAGTTAATCAACAATATCCCTATGAGCTGATCATCACTGATTCAATGACACAGTTAATCAACAATATCCCTATGAGCTGATCATCACTGATTCAATGACGCAGTTAATCAACAATATCCCTATGAGCTGATCATCACTGATTCAATGACACAGTTAATCAACAATATCCCTATGAGCTGATCATCACTGATTCAATGACACAGTTAATCAATAATATCCCTATGAGCTGATCATCACTGATTCAATGACGCAGTTAATCAACAATATCCCTATGAGCTGATCATCACTGATTCAATGACACAGTTAATCAACAATATCCCTATGAGCTGATCATCACTGATTCAATGACACAGTTAATCAACAATATCCCTATGAGCTGATCATCACTGATTCAATGACACAGTTAATCAACAATATCCCTATGAGCTGATCATCACTGATTCAATGACACAGTTAATCAACAATATCCCTATGAGCTGATCATCACTGATTCAATGACGCAGTTAATCAACAATATCCCTATGAGCTGATCATCACTGATTCAATGACACAGTTAATCAACAATATCCCTATGAGCTGATCATCACTGATTCAATGACACAGTTAATCAACAATGTCCCTATGAGCTGATCATCACTGATTCAATGACACAGTTAATCAACAATATCCCTATGAGCTGATCATCACTGATTCAATGACACAGTTAATCAACAATATCCCTATGAGCTGATCATCACTGATTCAATGACATAGTTAATCTTCAATATCCCTATGAGGTGACCATCACTGATTCAATGACACAGTTAATCAACAATATCCCTATGAGCTGATCATCACTGATTCAATGACACAGTTAATCAACAATATCCCTATGAGCTGATCATCACTGATTCAATGACACAGTTAATCAACAATGTCCCTATGAGCTGATCATCACTGATTCAATGACACAGTTAATCAACAATATCCCTATGAGCTGATCATCACTGATTCAATGACACAGTTAATCAACAATGTCCCTATGGGCTGATCATCACTGATTCAATGACACAGTTAATCAACAATATCCCTATGAGCTGATCATCACTGATTCAATGACACAGTTAATCAACAATATCCCTATGAGCTGATCATCACTGATTCAATGACGCAGTTAATCAACAATATCCCTATGAGCTGATCATCACTGATTCAATGACACAGTTAATCAACAATATCCCTATGAGCTGATCATCACTGATTCAATGACACAGTTAATCAACAATATCCCTATGAGCTGATCATCACTGATTCAATGACGCAGTTAATCAACAATATCCCTATGAGCTGATCATCACTGATTCAATGACACAGTTAATCAACAATATCCCTATGAGCTGATCATCACTGATTCAATGACACAGTTAATCAACAATATCCCTATGAGCTGATCATCACTGATTCAATGACACAGTTAATCAACAATATCCCTATGAGCTGATCAACACTGATTCAATGACACAATTAATCAACAATGTCCCTATGAGCTGACCATCACTGATTCAATGACACAGTTAATCAACAATATCCCTATGAGCTGATCATCACTGATTCAATGACACAGTTAATCAACAATATCCCTATAAGCTGATCATCACTGATTCAATGACACAGTTAATCAACAATATCCCTATGAGCTGATCATCACTGATTCAATGACACAGTTAATCAACAATATCCCTATGAACTGATCATCACTGATTCAATGACACAGTTAATCAACAATACCCCTATGAGCTGACCACCACTGATTCAATGACACAGTTAATCAACAATATCCCTATGAGCTGATCATCACTGATTCAATGACACAGTTAATCAACAATATCCCTATGAGCTGATCATCACTGATTCAATGACACAGTTAATCAACAATATCCCTATGAGCTGATCATCACTGATTCAATGACACAGTTAATCAACAATATCCCTATGAGCTGATCATCACTGATTCAATGACACAGTTAATCAACAATATCCCTATGAGCTGATCATCACTGATTCAATGACACAGTTAATCAACAATATCCCTATGAGCTGATCATCACTGATTCAATGACACAGTTGATCAACAATATCCCTATGAGCTGATCATCACTGATTCAATGACACAGTTAATCAACAATATCCCTATGAGCTGATCATCACTGATTCAATGACACAGTTAATCAACAATATCCCTATGAGCTGATCATCACTGATTCAATGACACAGTTAATCAACAATATCCCTATGAGCTGATCATCACTGATTCAATGACACAGTTAATCAACAATATCCCTATGAGCTGATCATCACTGATTCAATGACACAGTTGATCAACAATATCCCTATGAGCTGATCATCACTGATTCAATGACACAGTTAATCAACAATATCCCTATGAGCTGATCATCACTGATTCAATGACACAGTTAATCAACAATATCCCTATGAGCTGATCAACACTGATTCAATGACACAGTTAATCAACAATATCCCTATGAGCTGATCATCACTGATTCAATGACACAGTTAATCAACAATATCCCTATGAGCTGATCATCACTGATTCAATGACACAGTTAATCAACAATATCCCTATGAGCTGATCATCACTGATTCAATGACACAGTTAATCAACAATATCCCTATGAGCTGATCATCACTGATTCAATGACACAGTTAATCAACAACATCCCTATGTGCTGATCATCACTGATTCAATGACACAGTTAATCAACAATATCCCTATGAGCTGATCATCACTGATTCAATGACACAGTTAATCAACAATATCCCTATGAGCTGATCATCACTGATTCAATGACACAGTTAATCAACAATATCCCTATGAGCTGATCATCACTGATTCAATGACACAGTTAATCAACAATATCCCTATGAGCTGATCAACACTGATTCAATGACACAGTTAATCAACAATGTCCCTATGAGCTGACCATCACTGATTCAATGACACAGTTAATCAACAATATCCCTATGAGCTGATCATCACTGATTCAATGACACAGTTAATCAACAATATCCCTATGAGCTGATCATCACTGATTCAATGACACAGTTAATCAACAATATCCCTATGAGCTGATCATCACTGATTCAATGACACAGTTAATCAACAATATCCCTATGAGCTGATCATCACTGATTCAATGACACAGTTAATCAACAATATCCCTATGAGCTGATCATCACTGATTCAATGACACAGTTAATCAATAATATCCCTATGAGCTGATCATCACTGATTCAATGACGCAGTTAATCAACAATATCCCTATGAGCTGATCATCACTGATTCAATGACACAGTTAATCAACAATATCCCTATGAGCTGATCATCACTGATTCAATGACACAGTTAATCAACAATATCCCTATGAGCTGATCATCACTGATTCAATGACACAGTTAATCAACAATATCCCTATGAGCTGATCATCACTGATTCAATGACACAGTTAATCAACAATATCCCTATGAGCTGATCATCACTGATTCAATGACGCAGTTAATCAACAATATCCCTATGAGCTGATCATCACTGATTCAATGACACAGTTAATCAACAATATCCCTATGAGCTGATCATCACTGATTCAATGACACAGTTAATCAACAATGTCCCTATGAGCTGATCATCACTGATTCAATGACACAGTTAATCAACAATATCCCTATGAGCTGATCATCACTGATTCAATGACACAGTTAATCAACAATATCCCTATGAGCTGATCATCACTGATTCAATGACATAGTTAATCTTCAATATCCCTATGAGGTGACCATCACTGATTCAATGACACAGTTAATCAACAATATCCCTATGAGCTGATCATCACTGATTCAATGACACAGTTAATCAACAATATCCCTATGAGCTGATCATCACTGATTCAATGACACAGTTAATCAACAATGTCCCTATGAGCTGATCATCACTGATTCAATGACACAGTTAATCAACAATATCCCTATGAGCTGATCATCACTGATTCAATGACACAGTTAATCAACAATGTCCCTATGGGCTGATCATCACTGATTCAATGACACAGTTAATCAACAATATCCCTATGAGCTGATCATCACTGATTCAATGACACAGTTAATCAACAATATCCCTATGAGCTGATCATCACTGATTCAATGACGCAGTTAATCAACAATATCCCTATGAGCTGATCATCACTGATTCAATGACACAGTTAATCAACAATATCCCTATGAGCTGATCATCACTGATTCAATGACACAGTTAATCAACAATATCCCTATGAGCTGATCATCACTGATTCAATGACGCAGTTAATCAACAATATCCCTATGAGCTGATCATCACTGATTCAATGACACAGTTAATCAACAATATCCCTATGAGCTGATCATCACTGATTCAATGACACAGTTAATCAACAATATCCCTATGAGCTGATCATCACTGATTCAATGACACAGTTAATCAACAATATCCCTATGAGCTGATCAACACTGATTCAATGACACAATTAATCAACAATGTCCCTATGAGCTGACCATCACTGATTCAATGACACAGTTAATCAACAATATCCCTATGAGCTGATCATCACTGATTCAATGACACAGTTAATCAACAATATCCCTATAAGCTGATCATCACTGATTCAATGACACAGTTAATCAACAATATCCCTATGAGCTGATCATCACTGATTCAATGACACAGTTAATCAACAATATCCCTATGAACTGATCATCACTGATTCAATGACACAGTTAATCAACAATATCCCTATGAGCTGATCATCACTGATTCAATGACACAGTTAATCAACAATATCCTTATGAGCTGATCATCACTGATTCAATGACACAGTTAATCAACAATATCCCTATGAGCTGATCATCACTGATTCAATGACACAGTTAATCAACAATATCCCTATGAGCTGATCATCACTGATTCAATGACACAGTTAATCAACAATATCCCTATGAGCTGATCATCACTGATTCAATGACACAGTTAATCAACAATATCCCTATGAGCTGATCATCACTGATTCAATGACACAGTTAATCAACAATATCCCTATGAGCTGATCATCACTGATTCAATGACACAGTTGATCAACAATATCCCTATGAGCTGATCATCACTGATTCAATGACACAGTTAATCAACAATATCCCTATGAGCTGATCATCACTGATTCAATGACACAGTTAATCAACAATATCCCTATGAGCTGATCAACACTGATTCAATGACACAATTAATCAACAATGTCCCTATGAGCTGACCATCACTGATTCAATGACACAGTTAATCAACAATATCCCTATGAGCTGATCATCACTGATTCAATGACAGTTAATCAACAATATCCCTATAAGCTGATCATCACTGATTCAATGACACAGTTAATCAACAATATCCCTATGAGCTGATCATCACTGATTCAATGACACAGTTAATCAACAATGTCCCTATGAGCTGATCATCACTGATTCAATGACACAGTTAATCAACAATATCCCTATGAGCTGATCATCACTGATTGAATGACACAGTTAATCAACAATATCCCTATGAGCTGATCATCACTGATTCAATGACACAGTTAATCAACAATATCCCTATGAGCTGATCATCACTGATTCAATGACAGAGTTAATCAACAATATCCCTATGAGCTGATCATCACTGATTCAATGACACAGTTAATCAACAATATCCCTATGAGCTGATCATCACTGATTCAATGACACAGTTAATCAACAATATCCCTATGAGCTGATCATCACTGATTCAATGACACAGTTAATCAACAACATCCCTATGTGCTGATCATCACTGATTCAATGACACAGTTAATCAACAATATCCCTATGAGCTGATCATCACTGATTCAATGACACAGTTAATCAACAATATCCCTATGAGCTGATCATCACTGATTCAATGACACAGTTAATCAACAATATCCCTATGAGCTGATCATCACTGATTCAATGACACAGTTAATCAACAATATCCCTATGAGCTGATCAACACTGATTCAATGACACAGTTAATCAACAATGTCCCTATGAGCTGACCATCACTGATTCAATGACACAGTTAATCAACAATATCCCTATGAGCTGATCATCACTGATTCAATGACACAGTTAATCAACAATATCCCTATGAGCTGATCATCACTGATTCAATGACACAGTTAATCAACAATATCCCTATGAGCTGATCATCACTGATTCAATGACACAGTTAATCAACAATATCCCTATGAGCTGATCATCACTGATTCAATGACACAGTTAATCAACAATATCCCTATGAGCTGATCATCACTGATTCAATGACACAGTTAATCAACAATATCCCTATGAGCTGATCATCACTGATTCAATGACACAGTTAATCAACAATATCCCTATGAGCTGATCATCACTGATTCAATGACACAGTTAATCAACAATATCCCTATGAGCTGATCATCACTGATTCAATGACACAGTTAATCAACAATATCCCTATGAGCTGATCATCACTGATTCAATGACACAGTTAATCAACAATATCCCTATGAGCTGATCATCACTGATTCAATGACACAGTTAATCAACAATATCCCTATGAGCTGATCAACACTGATTCAATGACACAGTTAATCAACAATGTCCCTATGAGCTGACCATCACTGATTCAATGACACAGTTAATCAACAATATCCCTATGAGCTGATCATCACTGATTCAATGACACAGTTAATCAACAATATCCCTATGAGCTGATCATCACTGATTCAATGACACAGTTAATCAACAATATCCCTATGAGCTGATCATCACTGATTCAATGACACAGTTAATCAACAATATCCCTATGAGCTGATCATACCTGATTCAATGACACAGTTAATCAACAATATCCCTATGAGCTGATCATCACTGATTCAATGACACAGTTAATCAACAATATCCCTATGAGCTGATCATAACTGATTCAATGACACAGTTAATCAACAATATCCCTATGAGCTGATCATCACTGATTCAATGACACAGTTAATCAACAATATCCCTATGAGCTGATCATCACTGATTCAATGACACAGTTAATCAACAATATCCCTTTGAGCTGATCATCACTGATTCAATGACACAGTTAATCAACAATATCCCTATGAGCTGATCATCACTGATTCAATGACACAGTTAATCAACAATATCCCTATGAGCTGATCATCACTGATTCAATGACACAGTTAATCAACAATATCCCTATGAGCTGATCATAACTGATTCAATGACACAGTTAATCAACAATATCCCTATGAGCTGATCATCACTGATTCAATGACACAGTTAATCAACAATATCCCTATGAGCTGATCATCACTGATTCAATGACACAGTTAATCAACAATATCCCTATGAGCTGATCATACCTGATTCAATGACACAGTTAATCAACAATATCCCTATGAGCTGATCATCACTGATTCAATGACACAGTTAATCAACAATATCCCTATGAGCTGATCATAACTGATTCAATGACACAGTTAATCAACAATATCCCTATGAGCTGATCATCACTGATTCAATGACACAGTTAATCAACAATATCCCTATGAGCTGATCATCACTGATTCAATGACACAGTTAATCAACAATATCCCTTTGAGCTGATCATCACTGATTCAATGACACAGTTCATCAACAATATCCCTATGAGCTGATCATCACTGATTCAATGACACAGTTAATCAACAATGTCCCTATGAGCTGATCATCACTGATTCAATGACACAGTTAATCAACAAGATCCCTATGAGCTGATCATCACTGATTCAATGACACAGTTAATCAACAATATCCCTATGAGCTGATCATCACTGATTCAATGACACAGTTAATCAACAATATCCCTATGAGCTCATCATCACTGATTCAATAACACAGTTGATCAACAATATCCCTATGCGCTGATCATCACTGATTCAATGACACAGTTAATCAACAATATCCCTATGAGCTGATCATCACTGATTCAATGACATAGTTAATCAACAATATCCCTATGAGCTGATCATCACTGATTCAATGACACAGTTAATAAACAATATCCCTATGAGCTGATCATCACTGATTCAATAACACAGTTAATCAACAATATCACTATGAGCTGATCATCACTGATTCAATGACATAGTTAATCAACAATATCCCTATGAGCTGATCATCACTGATTCAATAACACAGTTAATCAACAATATCACTATGAGCTGATCATCACTGATTCAATGACATAGTTAATAAACAATATCCCTATGAGCTGATCATCACTGATTCAATAACACAGTTAATCAACAATATCCCTATGAGCTGATCATCACTGATTCAATGACATAGTTAATCAACAATATCCCTATGAGCTGATCATCACTGATTCAATGACACAGTTAATAAACAATATCCCTATGAGCTGATCATCACTGATTCAATAACACAGTTAATCAACAATATCCCTATGAGCTGATCATCACTGATTCAATAACACAGTTAATCAACAAGATCCCTATGAGCTGATCATCACTGATTCAATGACACAGTTAATCAACAATATCCCTATGAGCTGATCATCACTGATTCAATGACACAGTTAATCAACAATGTCCCTATGAGCTGATCATCACTAATTCAATGACACAGTTAATCAACAATATCCCTATGAGCTGATCATCACTGATTCAATGACACAGTTAATCAACAATATCCCTATGAGCTGATCATCACTGATTCAATGACACAGTTAATCAACAATATACCTATGAGCTGATCATCACTGATTCAATAACACAGTTAATCAACAATATCCCTATGAGCTTATCATCACTGATTCAATGACGCAGTTGATCAACAATATCCCTATGAGCTGATTATCACTGATTCAATAACACAGTTAATCAACAATATCCCTATGAGCTGATCATCACTGATTCAATAACACAGTTAATCAACAATATCCCTATGAGCTTATCATCACTGATTCAATGACACAGTTGATCAACAATATCCCTATGAGCAGATCATCACTGATTCAATAACCCAGTTAATCAACAATATCCTTATGAGCTGATCAACACTGATTCAACGATGCAGTTAATCAACAATATCCCTATGAGCTGATCAACACTGATTCAATGAGGCAGTTAATCAACAATATCCCTATGAGCTGATCATCACTGATTCAATAACACAGTTAATCAACAATATCCCTATGAGCTTATCATCACTGATTCAATGACGCAGTTGATCAACAATATCCCTATGAGCAGATCATCACTGATTCAATAACCCAGTTAATCAACAATATCCTTATGAGCTGATCAACACTGATTCAACGATGCAGTTAATCAACAATATCCCTATGAGCTAATCAACACTGATTCAATGACGCAGTTAATCAACAATATCCCTATGAGCTGATCATCACTGATTCAATGACACAGTTAATCAACAATATCCCTATGAGCTGATCATCACTGATTCAATGACACAGTTAATCAACAATATCCCTATGAGCTGACCATCACTGATTCAATAACACAGTTAATCAACAATATCCCTATGAGCTGATCAACACTGATTCAATGACGCAGTTAATCAACAATATCCCTATGAGCTGATTATCACTGATTCAATAACACAGTTAATCAACAATATCCCTATGAACTTATCATCACTGATTCAATGACGCAGTTGATCAACAATATCCCTATGAGCAGATCATCACTGATTCAATAACCCAGTTAATCAACAATATCCCTATGAGCTGATCATCACTGATTCAATGACACAGTTAATCAACAATATCCCTATGAGCTGATCATCACTGATTCAATAACACAGTTAATCAACAATATCCCTATGAGCTGATCATCACTGATTCAACGACACAGTCAATCAACAATATCCCTATGAGCTGATCAACACTGATTCAATGACGCAGTTAATCAACAATATCCCTATGAGCTGATCATCACTGATTCAATGATGCAGTTAATCAACAATATCCCTATGAGCTGATCAACACTGATTCAATGACGCAGTTAATCAACAATATCCCTATGAGCTGATCAACACTGACTCAATAACCCAGTTAATCGACAATATCCTTATGAGCTGACCATCACTGATTCAATAACCCAGTTGATCAACAATATCCTTATGAGCTGATCAACACTGATTCAACGACACAGTTAATCAACAATATCCTTATGAGCTGATCATCACTGATTCAATAACCCAGTTAATCAACAATATCCCTATGAGCTGATCAACACTGATTCAATAACCCAGTTAATCAACAATATCCCTATGAGCTGATCAAAACTGATTCAATGACGCAGTTAATCAACAATATCCCTATGAGCTGATCATCACTGATTCAATAACACAGTTAATCAACAATATCCCTATGAGCTGATCATCACTGATTCAATAACACAGTTAATCAACAATATCCCTATGAGATCATCACTGATTCAATGACGCAGTTAATCAACAATATCCTTATGAGCTGATCAACACTGATTCAACGACACAGTTAATCAACAATATCCCTATGAGCTGATCATCACTGATTCAATAACACAGTTAATCAACAATATCCCTATGAGATGATAATCACTGATTCAATAACCCAGTTAATCAACAATATCCCTATGAGCTTATCATCACTGATTCAATGACGCAGTTAATCAACAATGTCCCTATGCGCTGATCATCACTGATTCAATGACGCAGTTATTCAACAATGTCCCTATGAGCTGATCATCACTGATTCAATGACACAGTTAATCAACAATATCCCTATGAGCTGATCAACACTGATTCAATGACGCAGTTAATCAACAATATCCCTATGAGCTGATCATCACTGATTCAATGACACAGTTAATCAACAATATCCCTATGAGCTGATCATCACTGATTCAATGACACAGTTAATCAACAATATCCCTATGAGCTGATCATCACTGATTCAATGACGCAGTTAATCAACAATATCCCTATGAGCTGATCATCACTGATTCAATAACCCAGTTAATCAACAATATCCTTATGAGCTGATCAACACTGATTCAATGACACAGTTAATCAACAATATCCCTATGAGCTGACCATCACTGATTCAATAACACAGTTAATCAACAATATCCCTATGAGCTGATCATCACTGATTCAATGACGCAGTTAATCAACAATATCCTTATGAGCTGATCAACACTGATTCAACGACACAGTTAATCAACAATATCCCTATGAGCTGATTATCACTGATTCAATAACACAGTTAATCAACAATGTCCCTATGAGCTGATCAACACTGATTCAATGAAGCAGTTAATCAACAATATCCTTATGAGCTGATCATCACTGATTCAATGACGCAGTTAATCAACAATATCCCTATGAGCTGATCATCACTGATTCAATGACAGAGTTAATCAACAATATCCCTATGAGCTGACCATCACTGATTCAATGACGCAGTTAATCAACAATATCCTCATGAGCTGATCAACACTGATTCAATAACCCAGTTAATCAACAATATCCTTATGAGCTGATCAACACTGATTCAATGACACAGTTAATCAACAATATCCCTATGAGCTGACCATCACTGATTCAATAACACAGTTAATCAACAATATCCCTATGAGCTGATCAACACTGATTCAATAACCCAGTTAATCAACAATATCCTTATGAGCTGATCAACACTGATTCAATGACACAGTTAATCAACAATATCCCTATGAGCTGACCATCACTGATTCAATAACACAGTTAATCAACAATATCCCTATGAGCTGATCATCACTGATTCAATGACGCAGTTAATCAACAATATCCTTATGAGCTGATCAACACTGATTCAACGACACAGTTAATCAACAATATCCCTATGAGCTGATCATCACTGATTCAATGACGCAGTTAATCAACAATATCCTTATGAGCTGATCATCACTGATTCAATGACGCAGTTAATCAACAATGTCCCTATGAGCTGATCATCACTGATTCAATGACAGAGTTAATCAACAATATCCCTATGAGCTGACCATCACTGATTCAATGACGCAGTTAATCAACAATATCCTTATGAGCTGATCAACACTGATTCAACGACACAGTTAATCAACAATATCCCAATGAGCTGATCATCACTGATTCAATAACCCAGTTAATCAACAATATCCCTATGAGCTGATCAACACTGATTCAATAACCCAGTTAATCAACAATATCCCTATGAGCTGATCAACACTGATTCAATAACCCAGTTAATCAACAATGTCCCTATGAGCTGATCATCACTGATTCAATGACGCAGTTAATCAACAATATCCCTATGAGCTGACCATCACTGATTCAATGACACAGTTAATCAACAATGTCCCAATGAGCTGATCATCACTGATTCAATAACCCAGTTAATCAACAATGTCCCTATGAGCTGATCATCACTGATTCAATGACATAGTTAATCAACAATATCCCTATGAGCTGATCATCACTGATTCAATGACGCAGTTAATCAACAATATCCCTATGAGCTGACCATCACTGATTCAATGACACAGTTAATCAACAATGTCCCAATGAGCTGATCATCACTGATTCAATGACGCAGTTAATCAACAATGTCCCTATGAGCTGATCATCACTGATTCAATGACGCAGTTAATCAACAATATCCCTATGAGCTGACCATCACTGATTCAATGACACAGTTAATCAACAATGTCCCTATGAGCTTATCATCACTGATTCAATGACGCAGTTAATCAACAATATCCCTATGAGCTGACCATCACTGATTCAATGACACAGTTAATCAACAATGTCCCAATGAGCTGATCATCACTGATTCAATGACACAGTTAATCAACAATATCCCTATGAGCTGATCAACACTGATTCAATAACACAGTTAATCAACAATATCCCTATGAGCTGATCAACACTGATTCAATGACGCAGTTAATCAACAATATCCCTATGAGCTGATCATCACTGATTCAATAACACAGTTAATCAACAATATCCCTATGAGCTGATCATCACTGATTCAATGACGCAGTTAATCAACAATATCCCTATGAGCTGATCATCACTGATTCAATGACGCAGTTAACCCTTTGACCGGGTATAAGCCCCCCAAAAAACAACCAAGACTCGTGTAATTTATTTTCGAAAATTCAATAAAATCGATATTTTATGAACATGCATAGCTCAAATCTTAAATTTAGTTCAATGAACAAACTTTTTTGTACATATACATTCATTCACATCTCTACTACTCAAAAAAAATTACAACCATGTGCAATTGTCCCTATATGAAATGCTTGGAAGCATCTCTTTCGGTAGAGTCAAACGCTATAACGTAACCGTGCGAGCCACCATAACGATCGTTTTCTCTTAATATTCCAAGTATATTAAAAGTCCAAAAAAGTTTACATCACTTCTATCATTTGAATTAATTTTATTCTGATCAGACAAAAAATCACTAACGATCGCAGGATAAAATAATCTTTTATTTTACCGTTTTGAAAGTCGAGCCGATGTTGACTGGTTTTTCCAACTTTTAATCTTTTCCAAGGAATCGCGATTTGTTCAGCTTTTAGCACAAAGCAACGCCTCTCAGATAATCGTTTCATATTGTAAATCATCGACTGATATCTTGTTGATGATATTTAAAACTTACTAGTGTTCATATCCTTTGTTTAACGTTACTAGACGACAGCTTTATAAACGTCTACCGAAATAGACATGAATGTCGTTTCCCCACGCAACCGGTAAACGACATTCTGGTCGTTTCCCCTGTCAAAGGGTTAATCAACAATATCCCTATGAGCTGATCATCACTGATTCAACGATGCAGTTGATCAACAATATCCCTATGAGCTGATCATCACTGATTCAATGACGCAGTTGACCAACAATATCACCATGAGCTCATCAACACTTATTCAATGACACAGTTAATCAACAATATCCCTATCAGCTGATCAACACTGATTCAATGACGCAGTTAATAAACAATATCCCTATGAGCTGATTAACACTGATTCAATAACACAGTTAATCAACAATATCCCTATGAGCTGATCAACACTGATTCAATGACGCAGTTAATCAACAATATCCCTATGAGCTGATCATCACTGATTCAATGACACAGTTAATCAACAATATCCCTATGAGCTGATCATCACTGATTCAACGATGCAGTTGATCAACAATACCCCTATGAGCTGACCATCACTGATTCAATGACGCAGTTAATCAACAATATCCCTATGAGCTGATTATCACTGATTCTATGACACAGTTAATCAACAATGTCCCTATGAGCTTATCAACACTGATTCAGTGACACAGTTAATCAACAATATCCCTATGAGCTGATCAACACTGATTCAATGACGCAGTTGATCAACAATATCACCATGAGCTGATCAACACTTATTCAATAACACAGTTGATCAACAATACCCCTATGAGCTGATCAACACTGATTCAATGACGCAGTTAATCAACAATATCCCTATGAGCTGATCATCACTGATTCAATAACACAGTTAATCAACAATATCCCTATGAGCTGATCATCACTGACTCAATGACGCAGTTAATCAACAATGTCCCTATGAGCTGATCATCACTGATTCAACGATGCAGTTGATCAACAATACCCCTATGAGCTGACCATCACTGATTCAATGACGCAGTTAATCAACAATATCCCTATGAGCTGATCATCACTGATTCAATAACACAGTTAATCAACAATATCCCTATGAGCTGATCATCACTGACTCAATGACGCAGTTGATCAACAATATCCCTACGAGCTGATCATCACTGATTCAATAACACAGTTAATCAACAATATCCCTATGAGCTGATCATCACTGACTCAATGACGCAGTTGATCAACAATATCACCATGAGCTGATCAACACTGATTCAATAACACAGTTGATCAACAATATCCCTATGAGCTGATCATCACTGATTCAATGAAGCAGTTAATCAACAATATCCCTATGAGCTGATCATCACTGATTCAATGACACAGTTAATCAACAATATCCCTATGAGCTGATCATCACTGATTCAACGATGCAGTTGATCAACAATACCCCTATGAGCTGACCATCACTGATTCAATGACGCAGTTAATCAACAATATCCCTATGAGATGATAATCACTGATTCAATAACCCAGTTAATCAACAATATCCCTATGAGCTTATCATCACTGATTCAATGACGCAGTTAATCAACAATGTCCCTATGCGCTGATCATCACTGATTCAATGACGCAGTTATTCAACAATGTCCCTATGAGCTGATCATCACTGATTCAATGACACAGTTAATCAACAATATCCCTATGAGCTGATCAACACTGATTCAATGACGCAGTTAATCAACAATATCCCTATGAGCTGATCATCACTGATTCAATAACCCAGTTAATCAACAATATCCTTATGAGCTGATCAACACTGATTCAATGACACAGTTAATCAACAATATCCCTATGAGCTGATCAACACTGATTCAATGACGCAGTTGATCAACAATATCACCATGAGCTGATCATCACTGATTCAACGATGCAGTTGATCAACAATACCCCTATGAGCTGACCATCACTGATTCAATGACGCAGTTAATCAACAATATCCCTATGAGCTGATCAACACTGATTCAATAACACAGTTAATCAACAATATCCCTATGAGCTGATCATCACTGACTCAATGACACAGTTAATCAACAATGTCCCTATGAGCTGATCATCACTGATTCAACGATGCAGTTGATCGACAATACCCCTATGAGCTGACCATCACTGATTCAATGACGCAGTTAATCAACAATATCCCTATGAGCTGATCATCACTGATTCAATAACACAGTTAATCAACAATATCCCTATGAGCTGATCATCACTGACTCAATGACGCAGTTGATCAACAATATCCCTATGAGCTGATCATCACTGATTCAATAACACAGTTAATCAACAATATCCCTATGAGCTGATCAACACTGATTCAATAACACAGTTGATCAACAATACCCCTATGAGCTGATCAACAGTGATTCAATGACGCAGTTAATCAACAATATCCCTATGAGCTGATCATCACTGATTCAACGATGCAGTTGATCAACAATACCCCTATGAGCTGACCATCACTGATTCAATGAAGCAGTTAATCAACAATACCCCTATGAGCTGATTATCACTGATTCACAACACAGTTAATCAACAATATCCCTATGAGCTGATCATCACTGATTCAATGACACAGTTAATCAACAATATCACTATGAGCTGATCAACACTGATTCAACGACGCAGTTAATCAACAAAACCCCTATGAGCTGATTATCACTGATTCACAACACAGTTAATCAACAATACCCCTATGAGCTGATCATCACTGATTCAATAACCCAGTTAATCAACAATATCACTATGAGCTGATCATCACTGATTCAATAACACAGTTAATCAACAATATCACTATGAGCTGATCAACACTGATTCAATGACGCAGTTAATCAACAATGTCATTCTTATTATTCCATTTATGTTTGTTCGTGTATTAATAATAGTATCTAAATTATATTATAAATTGTACTCATGAAGTTATGCTAACTCTGTATATATTTTGAGATTGAACTAACAATATTATTATTGTTTACCCGGAACACGGACTATAGCCGACACGGCCTTTTGTTAGCTTGTCTGTGTCCAGGCAAGTTTACCCGGATTTTGCCCGCAATTGTTAATATATAAAAGGGGCTCGAACTTTATAGCGGGCAGTTGGTTTTTGGACACGATACGATACAATACAACTATTTTATCCGCAACCAATCTTATTTATTAAACCGGATTATTATCCGGGGGCAATTTGATACGTGCCGGTATCTATCCTAAGGACATAAAAACCGGACTACAATATATTACAGGGCTGTTGTCCGGACTACGTAACACAACACTCAGTGGCCAACCTAGTCAATAACAACAGGTAGTAACGGACTGGGTACAACTTTAAAGGTAGTTGCACGCAATCCATTACATCTGGAGGCAGCAGTGGGATAGGATAACTCCCACTCAAAGCTCCAGAGTTCGATGGATCAGGAGACGTAGAGTATTTTATCCAACAGTTTGAAGATGTAATCATGGCAAACGAATGAAGACCATTAGCTAGTATACTTCACCTCCGGGAAGTGCTGAAAGATGCAGCCCGAGAGTGTGGCAAGGCTGGAACAGTGGAAGAGATTTTTGAAAACCTTAGAGTGTGGTTTGGAATGACCGTGAGAGGGGCTCAGGCTCAGTTGTCTGTCTTGAAGCGAGATTTCAAGACCAGTCTTCAACAACATGCTGCATTGGTGGAAAAGCTAGTGACAGTGGCATACCCGGATCTACCCCCTGTACACAGGAACATCATGATGCGGGACACTTTCACTAATACATTGGGACACGCAGGGTTGCAGAGACACTTATTAGCGGTGCCTACACCCACCCTGGCCGATGCAGTACGCGCAGGAAATGAATACCTGCAAATCCAATCACTATTCCCAGGCAGCTCACACATCAGACAAATAGACGAAGACGGGGAAGATGTGTTAAACGTCACTCAGGCCCGGAACGACTCTCTGACAAATATAAGTAAAGTGCTACAGAAGCTGGTGGCTGAGATGGCTGAGTTAAAAGCAAACCAACACAGGTACATAAACAGACGCTCAGAAAGGCAACCTATACGGGAGCCACTCAAGTGTTGGGGGTGTGGACAAGAGGGCCACCCACACAGGAGTTGTCCTACTCACCCACGAAAAACTCGAAAGTTTCCAAACACAGGGCCGGGAAACGAGGAAAGCCTGCAGCAGTAGGACTGCCTACTGGCTGCAAGAGGGCACCCCCAGATAAGAAACAAAAAATATACAGGTACGACAAGGATGCCTGGGGAACACCAATAGAGGTTGGCAGTCTCCAAAAAATGCTTGTCGACAACCAGTACCTGCACAAAAGTTTGAATGTAAGCTTCAAAATAAATATGAGGTACTTATGAGAGAATCAGAAACCGAAAACAAGAGTTGGGTCCGCCTCAAAGTGATCAGGTAGAAACTTACCAAAAACAGCTTGGACAGAAACAAAAAATCCTGAATCCTGAAAATTCCTTCCTGAAAGACGGAAGCTCCACGGTGACCGCCTTTAGACCTGAAACTCCCTGAAAGACGGGAGCCACAGATAGATATGACAGAAAGTTTAAAGAGACCACATGGGTCTAGCTATTACTTACCTGGAAAAAGTGTGAGGCAAACCGGTACTGTTCCTTTTAGATACCGGCTGCAATACCAAACTGATCAGTAAGCGCATGTTTGATCAGCTACCTCAAAGTTTTAAACAGCAGCTTAAGCCATGTACGACACATGGACAACTGGCAGACGGGAGTCGACTGCCTTTCTATGGAGTGGCACAACTGCCTGGTCGCCTCCGGGATATGAAATTCGAGGAAACCTTTGTTGTGAGCAGTATTAGCGAGGATGGGATTCTAGGAATGCCTTTTCTTGCTGATCATGGACGCAGGATGGATTTTGGTCAGCCCACCATAACTATTCAGGATTTGGTAATGCCTTGCGTGGACCGTTATGGGCGAATACTACAAAACAAAGTTCAGTTAGTTCGAAGTGTGGAAATTCCGGCCCGTTAAGAAATGACAGTGCAGTGCCGGATCACGACTCGAAACTACTACCCTGTAGGACTAGTGGAGAGTGGAGGAGAAATACCTCTGGCTACCAGCCTCAATCAACCTCATAAAGATGGCCGGATTGTGGTTAGGTGCATGAACCCGTTAGATCAGCCATTGAGAATTCCTGCTGGGAAAACTGTAGGAATGTACACGGAATAGAGGAAAATGACAGAAATGCCAGCGGTAAAACTTTCTCAACGAGCAGCAGTAACGGCCGTGAAACAGGAAGTCGGATCCACGTGGGTCCCAAAGCACTTGCAACAAGTGTATGAGGACGCATGTCGTGGTTGTCGAGATGAACAGCAACGACGACAGTTGGCTTGCTTACTGATTGAGTATAGCCAGGTATTTAGCACCACTGACGACGATGTGGGACAGACGACTCTGGTGGAACATTCCATTCCTATCATAGAGGGAGCTCGTCCCATACATCAGCCGCCACATCGGTTGGGCCCTCAGAAGGAAGCCGAAGCCGAATGACAAATTCAGGAACTGTTGTCGAAAGGGTTGATCGAGCCCGCGAGTGGTGCATGGAGCTCTCCAGTGGTCCTAGTGAGGAAAAATGATAATAAGTGGAGGTTTTGCGTTGACTACCGCAGACTCAATGCCATCACAAATCAAGATGCTTACCCTATACCCAGAATTGACGACAGTTTGGACGCACTGTCAGGAAGTAAATACTTTAGCACACTGGACCTGACCAGTGGATATTGGCAGGTGCCACTGGACCAGGATGTCAAAGAAAAATATGCATTCACGACACGCAGTGGACTGTGGCAATGGAAGGTGTTACCCTTTGGGCTTACTTCGGCTCCCGCCACATTCCAACGGTTAATGGAACAGGTTTTTCAAGGTTTACACTGGAAGACGTTACTGCTGTATCTAGATGATGTGATAGTGGTGGTGCCTGACTTTGAGACCCACGTGAGTAGGCTCCGAGAAGTGCTGGAACGCTTGCATAAGGCTGGATTAAAGCTTAAACCATCAAAGTGTGAGCTGTTTCGCTCCAAGGTACGGTTCCTAGGACACGTGGTCAGTGCTGAGCGAGTAGCTACAGATCCCGAAAAAATTTGTGTGGTAAAGGAATGGCCCCCACCCAAAAACTTGACGGAGCTCCAAGCGTTTCTGGGAACTGCTGGATATTACAGACAATACCTCCAATATTATGCTACAAATGCAAAACCCCTCTCTCAACTGACCAGCAAAAACACGCCGTGGCGGTGGGGCGAGACAGAACAAGGAGCCTTTGAAATACTAAAAAATGGTTTGGTAACGGCTCCGGTGCTGGGATATCCAGATCTGTCTAAAACCTACATCTTAGACACCGATGCTAGTGGGGTGGGTGTGGGAGCTGTGCTGTCACAGAAACATAATGACCAAGAAAGAGTGGTGGCGTATTACAGCAAGACCTTATCACCTGCTGAAAGGAATTATTGCGTAATACGAAAGGAACTGTTGGCAGTAATTAAAGCAGTGAAGCATTTCCGACCCTACTTATATGGACAACAGTTCATACTGAGGAGTGACCATGCTTCACTCCGGTGGTTATGTCGGCGAAAGGAGCCTTCGGCACAAGTTGCTCTGTGGCTAGAAATCTTGGCAGAGTTTACATATCGGTTAGAACACCGAGCTGGAGAAAAACATGGCAATGCAGATGGCCTTAGCAGACAAGGCCAATGTGAAGAATGTAGACAATGCGAAGCGATTGAACGAAGAGATGGCGGACCAACCCACAAGGAGTTAGAACAAGAAGCTGACAGAGTTACTAAGATAACGACTCAGGAAGAGAGCCAAGCCAAGCAATGGTCCAGACTGCAGAGAGAAGACCCTGGACCTGTAGGAAGGATGTACAGGGCGATAACACTGAATGAGAACCTTACCGACTCGGAGGTCGAGACAGGTAGTACCGAATTAAAAGAATTATACAAACGACAGAAGGCTGTGGAAGTGAACACTGACGGGGTGATGGTGATTCGGAGAATCGTACAGGGCCGAGCTAGACGATGTGTGGTGTGCCCCAGAACTAACCGGATGGCTATAACCTGGAACACGCACAACATGGCTCACCCTGGGATACATAAAACCACACAACGTATCAGGTTACACTGATATTGGCCAGGACTGGTCACCCAGGTTAGGCAGACAATACAGTCCTGTGAGGCCTGCCAGGTGGCCAAGTCTGGGGGAACCAAGACCTCAAGAAGCCGCCAACGCATGTATGCCGGGAGGCCATGGCAAAAAGTGGCTGTCGACTTGGTGGGCCCATTGCCAGAAACAGAGAGGAGCAATAGGTGGATATTGGTCCTGACTGACCACTTCACCCGTTGGCAGGATGCACTTCCAATACCAGACGCAACAGCTCCTACAGTAGCCCAAACACTAGATGAAAGAGTATTTTGTTGCATGGGACTCCCAGAGGCAATTCATACCGACAAGGGAGCCCAATTTGAGTCTGTTTTAATGACCGAACTCTGTGCCCTGTGGGGCATCAAGAAAACACATACTACCCCCTACCATCCTCAAGCTAACGGAGTGGTGGAGAGAAATAATAGGATGTTGGGAGACGCCCGACGAGCTCTACTACTCCGGAGGGGAAGTGATGAGTGGGACACACTTCTTCCACAGTTAATGCGGGCATTCCGTGGCACCCCACACGTAGTGACGGGTGAGACAGCTAACTTCCTGATGTTTGGAAGAGAACTTCGACTCCCCAACCAACTACAATGGGGACCGCCTCCAGACGCCCCTGTAACTCGAAATGAATATGCAATCAACATCCAAACACGGCTGACAGAGGCACACGAATTGCTCAGAGAGCAACAGCTTAACATTCGTCAGACAGACGCAGATGAGCCACCCCTATATACGGTGGGAGACCTAGTCTTGCTGGAAAATAAAAGAAGGAGAAAGGGGGAGCATCCCAAACTACGGGCCAAATTTGTTGGACCATACCGGGTGGTAAACAGCTTTCCAAACCACACTTATGAGATAGAGGCCCGTGGACAGCCCTCCGTTCAAAACGAGTGCCGTTTGAAGCTATACATGCGAAGAGGAACTGGGCAAAGCACCTGGGTCAAGGGAACCTGCATTACGCCCTAACATGAAAGGCGCCACAAGAAAGGCAAAGAACCCACACACAAACCCGGAGCTTCCCCCAGCCATGGAGGTAGAGCAGGACACGCCGAGAAGAAGTCTCACATAAATAGAATATATATTACGCAAACAAGATGTTAATATGGGTGGCCCCCACAGGCCCCTATTGAAGGGGGAAGAAAGACGCCATGTCAGGAAGGGCTAATAGAGACAGATAAATCCGAAAATGAAGGAAGAACGACAAAAAAGATGGAATCCAAAGATCCAGGAGCATCCACAGGAACACAAGGAACAAAAGTGAGGGACAAAAGCCCACCAAGGGCCAGGAGACCTCCAAAAAGATTTTAGGATTATTACTGTAGTCATATAAGGTCAAAACAGAAAAAGAAATTTGGAAAAAGCTTCAAGGATACCGAAATTAAGGATGAAAAGATATTGGCCAATCAGCAAACAGCGAAAAATAAACCATGCGGTTATCCATTATACAAACAGAAACTAACGTATTACTCACGGAATACGGGAACTCTAGCAGACGACAGTTCATGTAAACAAAAGCCGTGTTTAAATAGAACAACAATACGAGACCTTCCCATTCTAACGATGGCCAGAACATTGCATAGACGATCAGACCGGAGAGAAAATAGCCTGGAAAAATTACTGCTCGAATTAAATAATTCAACGATAGAAACTGGAGTGGATAACGAACCAGAAAATCAGTGCTTGGACGAGATCCTGGGTTTTGAACATGCTACTAGAACTCAGGACGTTGATTTTGATAAAGAAATCAGAAAAAATATTGCAGAGTCCTACGGAGACAAACAATTTTGCCGTGATAAAGGATCCACCTGCTTTAAAGGCAGTAGGGGGACCCGGATACCCCCCTCCGGGTGTCATAGCAAAGAAAGAAATGCGCGCAGAGGACAAATCCAGAGAAAAGGTCATGTCATTCCCTACAATCGAGTCCTCTCGGAACAGTCTTGTTGTAAAGGCAACAGGGATGTCCAATGAGGAGCATAAACTCGGATCGTACGAAAGGACCAGACAGGACCCGGCCGAGCTGGATCTGGGGTTAGATCTGAGTGATGACTTTTCAGATGAGGAAGAAGAATTCCCTATTTTACAACCAATAGACAAACTCTCAAAGGAAAACGCTATCGGAGAAAACAAGTCGACCAATCACCCGGTTCAAGAGTACCCGGAGACCCTCATACGCAGAGTGGCGACAATTGGCAACGATAGTCACGTTCTGTCCCTAGGTAGAAACCCACCTGAAACCCGAAGACAGAATAAAAAGGGAGCTCGAGAACTGCACGTGTGCCGAGAACACGTAACTATGGAAGGGACAAAGAAACTCAAGTGGCTACGACCAGAAACTCTTACAAAAATAGAAGCTGCAATCGGGACGGACGGCGTCACATGTCAGATTTGTAGACTGGTTTCCAGTAAGCGGAGACTAAGAATACACGTAAAGCAACACTACACCCGATTGTATTGCTCTTGTGGCTACACTAGCATGAGCCGAGACTCTGTTTACTGCCATCAGCTGGCTCAACGATGCGGACAATCTTCCCAAGAACGTCAGATTTTTGAAGTAGATAAAGAATCTCATGCCAATTTCATTAAAACAATTCTACCGACAAACTCGAGCAAGTGGCTTCTGTGCGCCTCTACACGATTAGGTCCCAGAATGTACACACATCAACCGGTTTCAAACAATCATACAACACAAGATGCACAAACCAGAGACAAGATGATTAAGAAACGATCACTACCTGCTGTATTTACTCGTCTGGGCAACTGGCATATCCCAAAAAGAAAAAAAGGAAATTACCCAGGAGGAAGTAACTTCCACAACACACTCTAAAACTATCACGGACGACGTGTCACGACAGCCTCTCCGTTATATCACAAAGACACAACCCCACATACGGATCGAGGAGCGAGACGCCGTCATACAAATCGACAAAAATAAGGAAAAACGACGACATAGACTGACCCTCGCCCATAAGTTAGAGGACGAATGCGATCAACTAGAAAGGACAATACAACAAAAACGTACAGGGATTCGGCGACTATACCGTGAAAATTAAAAGAATAAATTAGTGATCCCACATCTCACTAATGAAGGGGGATGTGTAATGAACTGTGTAACTCAATAGCCGCCGATCTACCAATAAATACCGCAGCTAAATGAACACAATAACACTTTCATTCTTATTATTCCATTTACGTTTGTTTGTGTATTAATAATAGTATCTAAATTATATTATAACTTGTACTCATGAAGTTATGCTAACTCTGTATATATTTTGAGATTGAACTAACAATATTATTATTGTTTACCCGGAACACGGACTATAGCCGACATGGCCTTTTGTTAGCTTGTCCGTGTCCGGGCAAGTTTACCCGGGTTTTGCCCGCAATTGTTAATATATAAAAGGGGCTCGAACTTTATAGCGGGCAGTTGGTTTTTGAACACGATACGATACAATACAACTATTTTATCCGCAACCAATCTTATTTATTAAACCGGATTATAATCCGGGGGTAATTTGATACGAGCCGCTATCTATCCTAAGTACATAAAAACCGGACTACAATATATTACAGGGCTGTTGTCCGGACTACGTAACACAACACTCAGTGGCCAACCTAGTCAATAACAACAGGTAGTAACGGACTGGGTACAACTTTAAAGGTAGTTGCACGCAATCCATTACACGGGAATCTCTAGTATATAAATAAAAAAATTTTTAAATATAACAAAATATGAATACATAATTATTCTTGCCTTATCTAGAGCTGTTAAAATAACCGGTTAATTTAAAACCTTAGCCAAACCCCACAACCTATTTTATTAGGATTACTCTATTCACTAGGTTGTGCAATCTGCTCTTTTTAGACTGTTCAAAAGTGGTATTCAAAACAAAATTATTCAAAACCTAGAGCAACCAACTAAGCTTACAATGATGAAGCAATGTTTCTTTTTTATGGTACTTGGGATTCTCCAATTCCAATCAATTTAGTTTGGGCTGTCATCGTACAATTAAACCTATGCTTACTTACAGTTGAGCCTAAACTTGTGTATAGTTATATTTATACAAATAGATGCCAGTTAAAAAATATCCGTACATTTTAACTACCTGCCCTCATAACTTGTGATAGTGTTCTTCATAGTTGGTTCGGAATGGAAAACGCGTGGCGAATATTTAGAGGTTTCAACGCGGCCGCCAGCGCATTATAAAAAGCTCAAATGGAGTCGCTTATAATAGTTTATTTGTTGAGAACTCGTTCGAAAAAAATAATACAGGACGTACACGTGTATTGGCTGATCATTATAATAGACCATTTTCTTCCAGTACTTTTTCAGAACATAAACGTAACTCTCACTAGAGAACTGTCACCTCCCTCCTACCGGTATCCTATCGGTAGACAATGCTACTGATAGAATAATGTGACTCAAAACCTATCGGAAATTTTATTACCTAACTGCTTGGAACTTGTCATTCACGATTCATAAATGACGGCTGATGTTATAATCATTGAACTTAAAACCCCTTTTAAGTTCAATGGTTATAATTAAACGCAGCTGCAAGCAATTATAACGGAAGTTTCTTCTAAAAGTTTCCAAAGTAGCAAAATTAATTTTGCGGTGGTATGACACGTCGCGTTAGGCTAACCTATCGAACTAAGGTTGCGTCACCGCGAGCGCATTATGTTTTATTATTGCGTTTCACGCTCTGGCTACGCGCAAGCCAAATATGTCTCAAGAAGAATCTACACATGTTGTTGGTGTTTTTTGCTATCGGGTCAACGTAAGTTGGTCAGATCTCTTATTATCGTCATCATTATAATTGTATTTTCCACCACTTGACCAGCGCGTAAGTGTGGGAGAACATAATATATTGGTAATTAAAAAGAGCTGTTTTTACTAAGAGGTTGTTTTGATATCTTCACTGTAGTTCTATTGCGTTTAGCGATTCAGTGGCTAAATGTATACTTGAAGAATTGCAGTTTCACTTAAAGTTTATTAGTGTTAACTCGCGCCAAGAATGACAGCCGATGTCATGGACAAAAATACGTAGCACAATATCAGCAAGGAAGACAACATTTAGAGTAAAGCCAGCCTAGTTCCACTAAATAACTTATGTTTTGCATAAATATCTACGTCTGAAATTGTTGAAGTAGTGCAAACGTTTTACCTGTTTGCACGAGTAGGCCACTTGGTGCTTCCAAGTTTCTATAATATGAAAATGTATATGGTAGTTTCACAAGTATTGGCTATCGTTTCATGAGCATAGGTGGTACATGAGAAAAAAGAAATTAAAAACGGGCTCATATCGCTAGCAATACATGCATTGTGTATGGTGGTGGTAAGAAGCAACAGAAAAGTCTGTAGTTCAAACATCACAACATCTCATTTACTCTTCAATTACACTCAACAGAAATTAGACATCACATAACCTAGAAACAGGAAGGTTTAGTACTCAAAACATCCAATAGTACACAACTTGTAAAAATCGATGTCTGGCAGAAATGTAAGTCCATTGCAGATCTTCATACACCAAAATTTAATATATAGATGTAGCGGCTGCAGTGAAAAAATATGTTCACGATGAACATATTATTTTAACCATTTAACCTTGCTGTGGTATGGGCGCAAATGTGTTTGGGCAACTGCAATCATTAAGGCATTGATGATTCATGTGTTTGTAACCAGCCCAGTGGAGAGGTTAAGATTTCTTAACATAATATTTTACAGTAGCTGCTATAAGTCGAATTTTGATATATTACAGGCTACAGTAGGCTTCAGTTTAGGCCCGCTATCACTTATCAAAAATATGTGTACAGTTGGAAACGTCAATATAATGGTGCGGTGCTTTTGTAATATTCCTTTCTTCTCACTGCCTCCTCTTATAAAAATACTGGGTATTTTCATAGCAGCTTCCTTGTGCTTTTTCTTCTGCAATAAGATGTGAGCAAAGTGCCTTAATTTAATAGCTAAATTCTAGTTTTACTAGTTTAGAGGCAATAATAAGTTATAAAAAATTATTATATTGTTTTTGTGAATTAAACAAAAAAACATGATGATTAATCAAACTGAATTAATGCAAAAACTTGAATAGCTGATTGAGGCGTTAGTGTTAAAGGCATACTTGCAACAAAATTTACATTACAGTTATTTGGTATCAAAAGATTCACCACTTCTTACTATGCTGTGTTGTAGGTACAAAATATGTTGAGATGTGATTACAAGCTCTTAAAAGCCCAAAAACCAACAGTTAATCGCCGCCATCATGAACCCGCCGTAGCTACAAATATTGGGTATTTTAAAACAGTTTTTCGTGCTTTCTCTTCTGCAATAATGTAGGAGACATAATAGGAGAGAATAATGCAAAGTTCCTTAATTCGATGGCCGAGTTCCAATTTTAATAGTCACACGTGTTGTACCTGTAAGCAGAAACAGACTAATTGTAACCAACAAACATTTAAGTTATAAAAAATAAATGAAAGATTAAAAATATTCTAAACTGTCAATACCTTTTACTTTTTCATTCCACTCTCACCATCGATCATTGTACTCCTGGTATTTTTTGTGAAAGTGTGATCTAATCATATAGGCTATACTTTGGTCAGTTTTTAGTCTTCCTTAAAAAATGGCCAAAAGGAAAATCATGACGCTGAGACATTGCCTGACATGTGAGAACTTTTTGGGTGTCTAAACTGTAGCCTTTGTGTAACGTATTAAACTCATATAATACTAAGTGAATGCCCTTTACATTACAATTGCAATGCCTACACTATATTACCTAACACATTACTTTTACACTATACTAGTTTTACACTATGCCTATTTTCAGCCTATCAAAAATCCGAAACAAATATCTCGTTATCGAATAATAAAAAATAATATAACTCGATAGTTATCGCCCT
Organism: Watersipora subatra; assembly: GCF_963576615.1. Classification (NCBI taxonomy): domain Eukaryota; kingdom Metazoa; phylum Bryozoa; class Gymnolaemata; order Cheilostomatida; family Watersiporidae; genus Watersipora; species Watersipora subatra. The sequence goes on from NC_088715.1 coordinate 226,206, forward strand.
CGAATAGCTCGAACACGTGATTAACTCGAACGGATCTGTTTGGTCCGTTCCCACGCAATGATAAATTGCTTTAGATAACTCGACCTCAACTTGGTTAACTCAAAGTTTTTTGCCCAACGGCCACTACGACGGTTGTTATCGCAATAGAATATCACTTTATTTCAAGCCATAAAGTCAAACCTCAACTTTTAGTAGTTCTTAGACGTCGTTATTACCATCATCTGCAAAAAATTTTCGATAACGACTTTTCTAAAGGTTTGCAAAAATCAAATTTTGCCAATCATCTGATTAGCGATGGCCCTCCAAAAGCTAAGAAAAGTGAGCTAACCTTCGCATAAACTTAAAGAAAAATCGGCAACTCCTGCTACGCCGTGCATTCATCTGGTGAGGCTGAGAGCCCAGCATGAGATGTAATGTCGTAATGCATATTATAACCAACGTAATTAATATCTTCACTATTATTGATTGCTGTACTCAGTTGAAGGCATAATCTAATGGGTAAGCTCATGACCTCTAGAACTGGAAGTGCCAAGATCCAATCCTCTGTGAAGTGTATTTTTGTCACTAAAATCTGATCTCTATCACTGGACAGACCGACTCCCACATTAATGTATTTTAGCCAAATGCCTGGCAGAGTCGTACGAGGGATAAACAACAACGCAATGAATTTGAGTAACATACTTGGTAAGCTAGCGAAAGTAAACTTACATTTACTAAAACAATGACCGCGTTTGCAGACGGCTAAGTAATAGTTGTCTTGCGTAACTATAATCAACTGATTAGTTAATGACCTCATGAGCTTCAAGCTTGATTATTTTAACCAATGCAATAAAAATGCTAGCAGCCATTGAAAGTTTTGCTATCATAGTGTAGTGGATTAGATTGCTGGCCTGCTGACAGAGAGGTTCTGAGATCAAATCATCTGCGAAGCAGATTTTTTATTCCTAATTTTTAAACGCAATAACTGGACTGACCACAAACATTGAGATTCATATATATGGATATACACTTTTGCAGAACTATGATCAGGCACATTTCATCCAAGTCCTTCAGCTAGCTCTACCATCATAAGCTCATTAATATACTCCTGAATATGTTATGAATAAGTCAGTTATGTTAGTTTCCAACACATTCACAACACTCAAACACTAGTTTCCATTTCAGTCAGTGCTTTTGTTATTCCCTATTTATTGGAATGACGTCATTCCAATAAGCCAAAACTTTCCTCTTGCTATTTGCAGTGTACATGCAGTTACAACCAACCAAGCTATGTTCATTCATCGTATGCAAGCTACAATATCAAAATGATTATGTTGAAACCTCAAGTTGAGCTGGAGGTTTTGGGAGATGTCAAAACACTTATTAAACAGTATTTCTATGTTCTTTAGTAGTTGTGGTTTTGCTGTCTCATTCTTCACTCATCAGTTTTAATCTTGACTGTGAGTTTTCATGCTCTTAAAGTCTGATGAGATAAAAGGAGAAACATATCAGTTTATCTTTTAGTTTCAGATTTCCAGTGCTTTCTATTATTCGGTTGTCTTCTCTTTATCATCTATTTAGTCAGTTTACCCTATTCTATTTTTAGACTATCAACACAATAGTCCATGGCTGTGGTGTTAAGTCACATGACATAAGCAACATGTCATCTTATTTGCGTTTGTACTCCTATTTTCAAATTTAAAATTTTTAACTTTTCATTCATTTGAAGCATCTACATACAGCTGCACCCGATGTTTACATTCTCAGTGCTGCTGCTTGATGCTGCCAGCCATATTTTAAAATTGGAGCAAACCATGAACTGATGACTATGTTTACTCTGACTGCCACTGTAACAGTGTATTTTTATAAATTTCTCATAGTTCAAGGCTATTCTGTCCCTTTAGTTGCTTACAGTCTCCAATATGACAGCTGGCATCAAAAATGTCTCGATGTTATACGGTTTTTACATTCAGGAGTTATGTGCTCCTCAATGTTCAAATAATCTGATTGTTCAGCCTCATTAACTAGCAGATGGAATAGAACAATTATGGTGCAACAATATATATCATAAATTAGGGATACTTGATTATCTATCACATAGACCTGCACATGTCTGTAAATTGGGAGTTACACTCTCCATATGCATATTGCTCTAATGATTGGAAAATGATCAATTAGGGACACTAATAAGAGCATCTGTCACGTTCATCAACCATGAATCTTCTACCACAAGCATTTCATTATCAGAGCATTTATGCTTTACCTATTTAGAGAGATTTCATGTCATTACTAATATTTATTTTTAAAGATATATTCCCTTATTCACCATCCGCAAGATTTGCTTATCTCAGCTCATCATGTACCCTGATCATCACAACTACATGTAGCTACCGTGTCTCTTGTGTAGGCTTCCTGTTACATTGTGCTGTTTCCTTCCCAGTTACTCGCTTATTCTGGCAGTTATAGTGTCGTGCCAGGTAGGTTAGTGGTTGGTTTCAGTTTCAGCATCCCAATACTTCTGTTAGAGAAGATTTAGTACATGTCATGTCCGATAGAAAACAAGAGTAAGAAAAGTTTTGACTCTTTTAAAACTTTTTCACTTCAAAGAATCTCCCTGGTTTTAATTTGAAATTTTCATCTTGTGTATCAAAATATATTACCGTAGAACCTCTAACTGAACGACATGGCACTCTATTTTTCAACCCTTCTTTACAGTGGGGATCAATTGGAGACGGCATTCAAATAGAGGCGGACATTGTATTTTTTCGTATGATTCATCAGAATCCTCGAAAGATAAATTTAGCCCTATTACGGACGAAGCGAAACATAAATATTATCACTATTAAACATAATCGTATCGTTTACATTAATAACGATTTTTTTATTGTTAGCGATTAATTATCAATACAATTTGGTGGGCCCTTTTGTACTGATCACTTGATATTATGGGTTCATAAAAGTCAAAGTGACAGTCAAATAAAGGTGGTATTCAAATGTAGGTAGCGTTCAGAGGTTTTACAGTATATTAGATTTGAATTGTTATAGGGAGAGTGTTATTTTAGGATATCAAAGTACTTTTATGTACTACTAGTCAAAGCATCTAGAAATGTTAACAAAATGATACCTCACTAATTTTTGTCTCCTTTTTAATATCTTCTGGTTCATCAACATAAATAGAGCCATACCTCAACATACGAGCCTAATTAGTTCTGGAACATAGCTCCCATTTCAATTCTCATATCTCAAAACAATTTTTCTTATGTATTTAATAAATAGGAATTAATTGGTTCCTTCCAGTAGAATAAAGAAGCTAAAGTGGATATTACATTGGAAATGTGTTTTTCATTGGTTTAATTCACCACCTGCAGTCACAAAGTAACAAGTACATATGTAATGATTATGGTCTGAAATAAAATAACATATTTATATGCAGTACTGTATAAAATTTTCGAGGCTAGCGGCTGGCGGAGTAGAGGCTAGCGGTGGTTAGGGAAATATTTGACTGCAGCTCGGTCTGTATATTACACTTTTGTCACAACAGTATAGAAACTTTGCATTTACTTCAAATTAATTGAGCTGACTTGATTTAGCATACATTTACTATGCATACAATTCAAAACAACTTTTTATTTTACTCTAAACCTTTTCGAATTTTGTAGCCCGGTGAAGTTTTGCTTGCAAGCTATATTATGTGACAAACAATCTGGTGAATGCCAGCTGGTCACATTGGTTGAGTGCTCTCTTCATTTCCATTCACTGCTTTAAAATAGATGAACTTGTAGCACTGGGTGGTCCCTCCTTGTGTGGCAATAGCTAAAAACTGTCAGTTTGAGTTCAACAATAGAGGATAGTAGGTGGGCCTTGAGTGTGATGCAGAGGGCTGGAGTTCAACTCTATGGTGAGACTCTCAGTAAGACATAATAGTAACAAGTAATAATAGTACTTATCATAGTAATAATAGTCTTTTATAGTACTTTATAGCTATCAACTATAACTAGTAATTTATTATTAATACTTTGTTTATAGCTCGGTTTCCCTTGTTTTCTAAACATATAGAGAAGTGGTATCACATGTTTTAATTCCGTCCCGCACCACGCCTGTATTATTTATTAAAGAATTTATGTGTTTATATGGAATTTTTATCCAAGGCGCATCATGGCGAGTAACAATCATGCTAATTCTTACAGGGCAGTTCTTTTTTTCTTTTACAATTTCAGGTCAACGTGATAAAACCTTTGATATGAACGAGAATTTTATTACTCTTCGATAACTATCTGAGGATTACATACGCCCAACCAAAGGTTCACAATGTACGCTCACTATACACGGGGATTATTCTGTACTTCGCTCGTATGAAACCTTGTCATCTGCGGAGGAACTTTGACTGAATGACAGATAAAGTTGACTTGGAGGGTATGTCAGAGGATATTCAGTTTATAATTTAGAATTGTTTACTACTAAAATTACCGTGAAATCTCTATTTGAATGAAATTGCATTATATTTTTTAACCTTTCACATATAATGGCGGTCAAATAGATGGCAGCGTTGTATTTTGCAAATAGCCTGTCTGAATTTTGGAAGATAAGTTTGACCCTTTTACAGGTGAAGCCAATGTCTTAACCCTTAATGTCATTAACCCTTTTGAAAGCAATAAATCTGTTAACTTGTTGAGGATCTCTAAATAACAAGCATGGGAAGCCGAGTAATATCTCTACCAGTCCATATCTAATGCTTTCAATTAACCCGCAATGATATGTATAGCACATGATTCTGTTGCCCTGCCTTGCACTTTGTTAGTGCTTCGAATTTTTTTATTTTGCGTTTTTATATTTAACATTGGCACATACAAGCTCATTGATTCATCGAGATGTTTGCTACAGTTTTCAGTCTAATCTGACATTTACATGCAATAGCAGAGGAGTTATGAGGTTCGATCCATCGCAAGCCGTGTTAGGATAACTGCAAGGATGCTATTAAACAATATACGCTATAAATCTGGAACTACAAGCTTTATAGTAATAATTTATCAGATGTCACAAATGTATACATTCACGAACAAGTAATATAAACAAACCATACTTAACTACCTGCATAAACAAGAATTAAGTTTTTTGAAACTGAATATTTGCTCGTTAGCTTCGCCAATTGCGTTCTGATTGTTGCAGTCGATAGAACAAACATCTTCTGGCTGCTCAATATCTTTCATAACGTGTTTTTGACTACAACTCTCCTTCTGCGCCGCTGAACTAAATGATATTAGCGTGCAAACAATCTTTTGAGCAGAGCGAAACACCTACACATTGCATTTCCCGCAAATGATAAACCTATAACCGCATCGCTAAGCACCACTTTTAGACTAAAACTAGTCGCTCACATACCATTGTAAATATAAACCGTTTTTTACATACATCAAAGTATGAAGGCCGAGTCAAACAAAGGAACTACTATTATTCTGATACAGTTATTAATTATTTATACGGTGTTGCTTTCAAAGCTAATTATATTCATTTGTTATTAATGGAATCAATTCATTATTAGTACAATTTTGAGAACAATTTTCTACTGTTCACTTGCAATTACAGGTTTGTAAAGTTAAAAGAATGTCAAAGTGATGTTCAAATGGAGGAAGCGTTCATTTATAGGTTTCACAGTAAGTTGAAATAATTTGAAAAGAATTTATCTACTGCTTTTTGATTGCAGCTGTTAGTACCAAACTTTGTCTTTAAAAAAGTTGTAACAATACTTAAATAGTGTTCACTTACTGTTACTGTTACTTAGCTTGCCTTGTCACATGATAAACTGACCAAAAATAAATTATCTAATTTTATTTATTTGAGCTGGCGTACCTTATCACAACTATGGCCACATTTTCCAATGGGCAGACAAACAATTATTCCAAGCAAAACTTCATGTGTCTTTGAAAAGTATCACAAGCTTTTAGGCATCCTTGACTTCAATGTTGTTTATTATCTGCCCTTAAACTAAGTGTTTGGTATTTGGGAATTTATCTGAGAAACAGTAACCTTAATTAGAAGACCTTGACTAGCACCTGCCACTAGCTATCTCACTATGTGTGACATTGGCTAGCAAGTGTCTATAAATTATGCACTGTTGTTGCGAGCTCAGTGTGAGTGGCTGATATGCTGGGATATTTAACATACATGTACTTGAGTCTTTAAATATTTTCCTTAAGCATTTACTGTTTGTGATTGATTATTACTAAAATGTAATATAAAACATTGTAATTAGTAACTACATGTTAATCAAAAACGGGTATTTATCTTGAGTTCTATTTAATTGTAGCAACACGAATTGTATAAAGGTTTATTTTATAAAAAAATTGCTATTCATCACATTACTGCCAGCGGTCACAATGTGAATATTTATAGTGCCCGAGGCCATTCTGTTACTAGTAAAAGTAACATAATGTTTGTTATTTTATGATATGAAATTAAGCAGATAAACTTCATTTTAAATACTAAACAGAAAGTGAAACTAACCAATTACAAGGATGTATAACCAGCCAATCATGAAGCTGCAGTAATAACTAGCTTCTGTTCCTTTATTCAATATCTGATAAATTCATCATGAATCACTGTTTGACTAACTCTTATTCAGCTCAGCCAATCAGGAGACAGATAACATTATTATAACCAGCTACAAGCTATAAAGAAGCCTGTAGTAGTCAGAGCAGGTGACAAACAGAATAGCAACAGGTAAGTATAACTTATATATTATATTAGCATCTGTTGATATTGTACTTACTGGGAATAATAGAGTAGATGAGGAGAGACACTGAGTCAGTGTGATTATAATATAACTCTGACCCCATGAGACTATCACTCTCTACCCTGAGGAGACTCATAGAGTCTGTCATCTAGTGAGGTTAAGTTAAGGTCAGGGGCTCTGGTCTCATTCCTCAGTCATAATCAGACCAGCAAACACTTCCTACTGCAGATATTTCATGTTTCTCAGCTCTGCCAGAGTCTGACAACCCTGGGCTTATTTTTATACTCTGCAAATATCCAGGGTTCAGCTGCAGCCACTCTGTTATGGTTGGCAGCTTTCCAACTCTGCAGTTGAGTCACATTTTGTACTCATTTCTCTATCATATTTTACTGTATGCAGCAGCTAATAGAGTGCAGTACATATGTTACAGTTAAACATGGAAGGACTGTTGAAGAGTTACGTGAGAGAGAGAAAGATAGAGATTAGTGCTTTGAGGGCAGCCTTAGAGTCGGTCCAACCAGCTGAGCTTCTGAGGCTACTGATTACTATCAAGCATGACTCATACTCAGCTATTATGGTAGCTGCAGCAGAAGCCCACACAGAAATCTGTCGTCTGCTTCTCTCACCAATCAGAAGAACAGCAGACGAGTTGCTCTGGATGAAGCAGAGGAATGGATGGACAGCACTACACATTGCTGTAAGGTGGGGATACAACAGTGAGTGTGTAGAGTTACTGATAGACACAGTGAGTGATGAGAGGAAGTACGAGTTTGTATCTGAGAAGAATGGATATGGTTACACAGCTATAGCAATGGCTGCAGCGTGGGGAAGGAGCAAGTGTCTAGAGTCCTTCCTCTACAACTTCTCCTCACTACAGAGAGACTCCCTATTAAACATGCAGGATGACATCCTCTACACTCCACTACACTGGGCAGCATTCAATGGACATACAACTGCTCTGAAGGTCATGTTAGGATCCGTGTCTCTAGTGACTGTCTCTTCACTCCTCAACATAAAGAATATATACAACAGGACTCCATTGGAGGAAGCTGAGTTTAATGGAAGGAAGGAATCATCAGAGCTATTAAGGAGATGGCAGCTGAAGTCAGTATTAGAAGGTAGGATTGTTATACAGTGTGATACCAGCTACTCACTTGAACTGTTCTACTGCTAAACTCTTTAGTCTCAGCAACTTTCTACTGAAAATCTAATCTAAATGCTAGTAATTTATTCATTGTATACATTTACTGTTGAACCCTGGGACATACCCTGGATAATTGCATCTCTATTTTCCTGTAAACTCACTGAGTCTTGCATAGACAGAGTGCTGCTTGTCTCCAGCCTCCAGCTGAACAGTTTATAGTCTGAGTATTTAAATTAATATTAATATTCAAAACTAGTAGGATTGAAGTGATGTTAGCAGCTCTTTAAATATCAACTCCTTGTGGCAGACTCAGTAGCTTGACTCTCGTGTTCCACACTATTCTGTATGTTAATATTTCTATATTTTGAAATGTCTGAGATGTGAAGAATTTAACGCAATAGTAATGATACTATGATTATTGTATGTAGTGGTAGACTAGTGAGTCATTCCTTCAAGCTGAGGTTAGAGGTTAAACATTACACTCTTTTTTATGAATAGCTAATCATCTATGCAGCAGTTTTTGATGGAAAGTAGAAAGTATTACAACCATATTTTACACTGCTGTAGATTATTCACAGCATTTTAATTGTTCCTAACATAACATGACTCTATCCTTTGTCATGTTTAGTAGTAAACTGGATGACAGACTAAAGTACATGTTGTAGCAGCTTCTCGCTTTAATATTCAGGCTTTAAATCTATAACAATACTAATATTTGATATAAATATTAAAATTAGATTAGCTATTTCCTATTTTATAAACTGTAAGACAATGTGTGGTTTTATTTTCTATGGCAGATGCTAGCAGGAACAGCTACTATGGTGCTGAGTTCTGTTAGATTTTCGTTATTGGTGCTGTTTAGAGAATTCCTTATCAAACAACATCAAAGTTAATTTTACCAGATGCTTGTAACCTTAATTCCAATAAGACTGGTAGATGTGAAATGAGCTTTTTTATCTTATAAGCTTTTATTCAAGCCACATTCTACACATCAGATACTGTCTCTTGTTTGGCTTGGTAGGCAACAGCTAAACACTTTTACAGCTGTTTTTCGGTATACCAAACAGTGTACCGAACTCTTGTTGATCAAAATATTGTTTATCGACCCGCCTGCAGGAAGGCACAAATGCATGTATGCAGTAAGTTTCACTTCTCAAGAAGATGGAGCAAATAGGTAGTCATTGGTTTGCTGAGCGGCTCCATCGCTACTAATATAGCAACTCTCGTCTCTTAAAGCAAGCAGGAAGCTTAGCAAACTGCCTGCCAGCCTCTCTGCTTGCCATTCACTATGTTTCCATGACTCGCTTAATCCACATGATTCACATAATTAGAACGATCGCAAGTTGAGTTACTTAGCAATTGAGTGTTTCAATGAACACCTGGCGATGCCGATTTAACACTAGTACTTGACCCCGTAGGGCAAGTATTAGCCTAATTAATGACTCTATAAATAGCTAAGCAATCTTGTCACGCTTTGCTTAGCAGCGATCGTTCAGAACGTTGGCGCATTGAGACTGTTGAAATCGAAATAAAAACGGACTGAAGAGTGAAAATGTTTTTAATGTAAGAGCCAATGATATTGTAATGCGCATTAATTGCAAGTACCGTTTCCATGATTCGCAAGCACGATGGATTCGATAAAGTTTTGCGGATCGCAAAACTCGCTTAGCTTGGAATTTATGCGGATAGCTTGCGGATTTATGCCGTTTCCATGACGCGGATAACTTGCGGATTGGCTCTAATTTGCGAATTATCCGGGTCATGGAAACGCAGTGAGTGTGCTTGCTTACCAGCCACACCTGCTGGCACCTGCTATTTCTGTGTCTACCTTGCTGTGTCCACCGCTTGATTGACTTGACCGTGCTTGCCTGCCAGTCAGTTCGCTTGCCAGCTTAGCTGAGTCAGTTGAGTTGACAACAATTGATCGCTTTTGCCTCCTAGTAGACAATGGTTATATGTTCAGGTCACTAAATAGATGAATTGATTGTCCTACCTGCAAGAAAGCCTGCTCACTTTCACTGAGTTGACAAATGATCACACGCTATGCTGCCAAGTTCGCAATGATCACACGTTTTACTTCCAAGTCGACCACGATTGCATGTTTTTTGTGCTGAGTGTTTGACTTGATTGCACTAATATGGAGTTTGTCTGCCAACCGGCCCGCCCTTTTCAGTCAGCCTGCATAAATATCTGCCGGCCATATAGCCAGGCTGATCAAGACAATCTTTAAGCTTGCAGCTCGAGTCTGAATTCTGCTGAGCATATCTACCAGGCCGGCCTGCTTCTGCTAGTAGGCTACTGCCTCTGCGCCTGCCTTCCTCTACACCCCTCTGCTTCTACACCCCTCTGTCTCTACACCCCTCTGTCTCTACACCCTTCATGTGTCTCTATGGCTCTATGTACTATTCACAGGTTCTTTTTTATTATATTGAAGCATTGGATGACGCTAGACAACAGATAAAAACACTGCAAGAAAAAAATGACCAGAAACTTTCCACTCTACAGAGAGAAAGCGACCAGAAACTTTCTGTTCTACAGATAGAAAGCGAGCAGCAGGCAAGAGGTAACTTCCTATGTAAATGTCTTACTAGTCCATTGTTAGAATAGTACTGAGGAAGAGAAATCAGTGGTGATAGACTAGTGAGTCATTCTTTCAAGCTGGTGTTTAGATATGAAACATTACAGTTCTTTACTATAAGACAATCCGTGCTTCCTCTTCTATGGCAGGTGTATTAGGAACAGCTAGTGTGATGTTGCATTTTGGCTGAATTTCTTATTTGCTGGTGCTGGTTTTTGTGCTTGGGCTAATTTCCTGTAAACTCACTGAGTCTTGCATAGACAGAGTGCTGCTTGTCTCCAGCCTCCAGCTGAACAGTTTATAGTCTGAGTATTTAAATTAATATTAATATTCAAAACTAGTAGGATTGAAGTGATGTTAGCAGCTCTTTAAATATCAACTCCTTGTGGCAGACTCAGTAGCTTGACTCTCGTGTTCCACACTATTCTGTCTGTTAATATTTCTGTATTTTGAAATGTCTGAGATGTGAAGAATTTAACACAATAGCAATAATACTATGATTATTGTATGTAGTGGTAGACTAGTGAGTCATTCCTTCAAGCTGAGGTTAAAGGTTAAACATTACACTCCTTTTTATGAATAGCTAATCATCTATGCAGCAGTTTTTGATGGAAAGTAGAAAGTATTACAACCATATTTTACACTGCTGTAGATTATTCACAGCATTTTAATTGTTCCTAACATAACATGACTCTATCCTTTGTCATGTTTAGTAGTAAACTGGATGACAGACTAAAGTACATATTGTAGCAGCTTCTCGCTTTAATATTCAGGCCTTAAATCTATAACAATACTAATCTTTGATATAAAGATTAAAATTAGGTTAAATATTTCTTATTTTATAAACTCTAAGACAATTAGTGGTTCCATTTTCTATGGCAGATGATAACAGGACCAGCTACTATGGTGCTGAGTTCTGTTAGAGTTTCATATTTACTGGAGCTGCTTAGAGAATTCCTTATCAAACAGCAAGATTAGTTTTACCAGAGGCTTGACACCTTAAGACTGGTAGATGTGAAATGAGCTTCATTTTCTTCTTAGATATTATTCGATCCACACTTATATTTAATATTTTATCTTAATAGTAGTAGCAGCTCGACCGCTACTACTATCGCAACTCTCGTCTCTTAAAACAAACGGCAAGCTTTAGCAGCCTGCCTGCCAGCCTCTCTGCCTGCTTACCAGCCACATCTGCTGGCACCTGCTTTTTATGTGTCTATCTTACCGTGTCCACCACTTGCTTGACCGTGCTTGTCTGCCACCCAGTTTGCCTGCCCGATTGGCAGAGTCAATCACGGTCATCTGTGTCGCTGCTGAGCTGACCACGATTTCTCGCTTTTGCCTCCTAGTAGACAATGGATATATGTTCTGGTCATTAAATAGACGAATTGATTGCCCTGTCTGCAAGCAAGCCTGCTCACTCTCACTGAGTCAAAAAATGATCTCAAGCTATGCTGCCAAATCCACAATGGTCGCACGTTTCGCCTCTAAGTCGACCACCATTGCTTGTTTTTGTGGCGAGTGTTTGATTTTATCGCACTAATATGGAGTCTGTCTGCCAACCGGCTGCCTGTGTCAGCCAGCCTGCATAATTATCTGCTGGCCATATAGCCGGGCTGATCAAGACAATTCTTTACGCTTGCAGCTTGAGTCTGAATTCTGTTGAGCATATCTGTCAGGCCAGCCTGCCTCTGCTCGCAGGCTCCTGCCTCTGTGCCTGCCTGCCTGCCTCTGCACCCCTCTTTCTATACACCCCTTTGCTTCTACACCCCTCCGCCTTTACACTTCTAGAATCGCCTGTGTCTCTACGGCTCTATGTACTATCCACATGTTCTTTTTTATTATATTGTAGCATTGGATGACGCTAAGCAACAGATCAAAACACTGCAAGAGAGACATGACCAGAAACTTTCCGATCTACAGAGAGAAAGCGACCAGAAACTTTCCGCTCTACGGAGAGATTACCAGCAGAAAATCTCTGCTCTACAGGAAAAAACTGAACAGCAGGCAGGAGGTAATTTCCTATGTAAATGTCTTATTAGTCAATTATTAGTATAGTACTGAGGGAGAGAGGTCAGTGGGGATAGACTAGTGAGTCATTCCTTCAAGCTGGTGTTTAGATATGAAACATTGCACTTATTTACTATGAGACAATATGTGTTATCTCTTCTGTGGCAGGTGTATTAGGAACAGCTAGTGTGATGTTGTATTTTTGATGAAATTGATATTTGCTGGTGCTGCTCAGAGGACTTGAGGAATTTAATATTTGCTAGTTCTTGGAGGAATTTTTATAAAAAACATCAAAATTTATTTTTGTGTGGCTTGGCTGGCAATAACTACAAAGTTTTATAACTTTTAAAAGAATTAAATTTTTCCTAAGGAATCGCGGATGGCTTATGCGTGTAACACACTAAGTGCTGCTTCAATGCATCTAGTGGCCAGTCGTTATTCAGCCAGGGAAATAAGCTTACTATTGAATTAGAGTGAGTGTATTGAAACTTCATCAAGCAACCAGACTAGTGAGTCATTCCTTCAAGCTGGTGTTTAGATATGAAACATTGCACTTATTTGTCAAGCAACCAGCCTGCCGGAATGCATAGATCCACATGTTCATGAATGTTTTGCCTTGCAAGAAGCTCGATCAAGCTTACAGCGTTTACCTAGCTGAGCAGTCAAGCTATTATTAGTAGTATGCGGGCCTCGGCTCCTACGAAAAGCACCTAACAGCCTGTTTGCCCCACCTGCTTGGAAGTCAGCCAACCAACCTGTCCCAAGCTTGCGCGAGTCCATGAAGCTCATGCACTTCTGATTTCAAGTAAAGGCAGATCTGTCTAATTTCACTGCTGAGTGCACGACTCGATCACACTCCACATAATCTGCCTGCCTACTTGTGTGCAAGATTGCCAGCCTCTGCGCTACTATATACAATGTACATAGAGTATATTTATAGAACAGCTCAAGACTGAGCTCGACCACCCACTATGGCGCCTTACAGTGCCTCGCGTTGCGCGTTCACAACTCGAGTTGTACAACTCGAGTTGTACAACTCAAGTTGCTGTGTTGTCCAACTCAAGTTGCCGTGTTGTCCAACTCGAGTTGCCGAATTGTACAACTCTGGGTTTATGATTAACTCGAGTTGTGTTATACGCAAAACTAACGCGGGTTTGTAAAAAAGCAAAGTGAGTAATTGGGGTGTCTCTTTGACAGAACATTTACAGAAATTTAATAATAATAGTTTAAATATATAGACATATATACATATATATATATTGGCAATATTTGCGTTTATTTATTTCTATAACTATAACGAGACAAAAACAATTGTAGAATGTAAAAAGCAAAATAAAAAACAATATATGTGGGAGGTAGGCTACTTCTTTTTCAAATGAAAAAAGAGTTATCTCTCTAGAACCTGACAAAAAAACTGAATGAACACCGAAAATGAACATAGAAATTATTTCAACAGCGTTTAATGATGCACCAAAATAAATTCCATATATAGATAATATAGCTAGAGAAAATGAAATGATGAGATGTTCTCAAGCCGAGTTGTTGAACTCGAGTTGCTGTTAAAAGAACTCGGCCTGGATTTTTGATGAACTCGAGTTGTGTAACTCGAGTTGTACAACTCGAGTTATTTTTACAAACTCGAGTTGGTAAATATAACTCGAGTTGTGCAACTCGAGTTGTACAACTTGAGTTGCAAACTCGGCTTAGTATAATTCGCTATTAGCTCTAGTTTTACAGTACATACAGTTTAATTTCTATTAGCTAACGGGTGCCTATTGATGTACCATTGTTAATATAACTAAATCTACGGTTATGCTACCGTAATACCGATATATTGCACCTTACTTTTAAAAAGTCGCGTTGCGTGTTCACAACTCGAGTTGTACTACTCGAGCTGTGAGCGCGCAACGCGAGGCACTGTAAGGCACCATACACCCACACCTGCCAGGCCAGCTTGCTTCTTCCTCTAGGCACTTGCCTTTGCCTCTAGGCACTTGCCTCTGTGACCCACTCACTGCCTCTGCTTCTACATATGTCCCTGCTTTTACACCCCTCATTCTCTGTGCTACCATTTACATTCCTGCCTTTATGCCCAGTCATTCAGTTCCTTCTGTAATTAACAATGCATATGAAAGCCTTGTTAGCATGTAAATGTGCTAAGGTACATCTACTCATCAATGTATTCAGTATCTTTGGTAAATGTCAAATGTGAGCAATGAAAGTGTTACTTCTGTAATTAACAATGCATATGAATGCTTTGTTAGCAGGTAAATGTGCAAAGGTACTTATACCTACCAATATGTTCATTGTCTGCTGGGATTGTCAGGTGTGAGCAATGAAAGTGTTGAATATCTATCAGCAAGTTCTTTTTTCACTCTGTTGCAGCTTTGGATGACGCTAGACAACGAATTACAACACTGCAAATAGAAAGTGACCAGAAATTCTCTGCTCTACAGATAGAAAGCAACCAGAAATACTCAGTTCTACAGAGACATACTCAGCAGCAAGGAGAAGGTAACTTATATGTTATTGTTTCAATAGTCCATTGTTAGTACAGTACTGAGGAAGAGAAGTCTGTTGCTTCTGTAACTAACAATGCAGATCAGAGTCAGAGTAGACAGATCTATTTACATTCAAGCACAAATATAAGCAGTAACAGTGTCGCACATGTAACAGACAGTTTTTCATGCTCACTTTTATAGCATTGGGTCAAGCTAGACAGCAAGTAACTATACTACAGGAGGACAGCCAGAGGATGTCGTCGTTAGTAAGGGAAGAGGCTAGACAGCAAAGAGCGGGTACTTTTATTTCATATAAACCCTATAAGACTATTTACTCTCCACCTTATATCTTGAGTATCTAGTATTACCCAATTCTAGTAGCCTATAAAATACCCCTTAGTGTATATTATACTAGCTGTTGTATTGCTCTGATGGTCTGATTCTATAAGGCTATTGTTGATCAATCATGGCTCACTCCTGGTAACTTTATGTAGATATGTTGATGCTGCTTGAGTTACATAATATGTGAGAATTTACTGCATAAGTTCATGGTGTTATATCAAAATGGTGGCAGTTTGACTATTAGACTGCCTTTAGCAAGTTGATAGAGGTTTTTCATTGATATATTCCTGCTCATTAGTAAAAGTAACCCTTATTTATATAATAAATACAATGAGGGTTTTCTGTTTATTCAGATTTGGCTGCTACTCAGCGGAGCTTGGAACAATTCGCTGCGTACCTACAGACTCCAGGTGATACGAATTTCACAGGCAATCAATGGCACGACCCAGAAAGTTAAAAGTGTGACAACCGCAACTGATGATCAGTCCAGACAGACACTAAAGGTACCGGGTGAACTACAACTTGGCCCTACCAAACCGATAAGATGACTCGATCCGAACCGGCTAAAATCGAGCTGGAAGAGAAATGACCAGCCAGCCCTCAAGCCAGAGGGCAGGCTTATAGTATATAAGGATACACAAGAGCCCCACTAGACATGCATCATCAAAGTGATCACATGATGTTTTTTTCTGTACTGTGATTCGCCATGCTTGTATTTTATTATTATTGATTAAGCATACTTATTCTTTCAACTTTGTCTCTTCATCTGTAAATATTGCACTGTTAGACTTTCTTAAACAATTACAATATATAACTGAATACATTCTTTTCAAATTTCAAATAAAGTTTAGGGTATTATTATAGCCTTTAGTTAGATAAATCTTGAAGAATTTGTTGATGACCCAAGGCCATGTCATAGAGTGCACCATTAGTTATAAGTTACACAATATTGTCTCATACCCAGCAATGTAAAGTCTGGTTCCTTATCAATCTAAATAAAACTTGAAAATTATTTCATGAGAAAATCCTAGATTACAATTGAATGTTTTGGTAAAATGCATAAACTCAACTGCTGTCATGTATCCTTTAATTGGGTTAAAAGCGGCTCCTTCCTGTCACCATGATAAGGTAAAACTATGGACGCAAATGGGTCAGATGTAATGTATTATTCTCATGATTGCCTGTTAACAGTCGGCATTCTGTTTTTGCGATGCTATGATGAGACAACTATTGATGTGGATTGTAATCATAAGGAGCCTAAAGCCTGGTTATCCATGTCGAATGCAAGACCTTTTTTCGCATAAAAGAAGAATTTTCGCATAAAAAATGTTCGCTTGGCGTGCCCTTTCGATGATGCAGACCTGCACCTATACAGTGCATTATGGGAAGATTTTTGCCTGCGGCTCTTCACAAAATTTAAACAGCTTTAAACTATTGGGTTGATCGTGGTGCTTGCCGCTACTCAGTGTCTAGGTTCACTTTTCACCGTTGTATTGTGAACCTAGAATCGACAGAATCTAGAAATGTGAACTAGAACCGACAGCGTCTGCAGCGCTGTCATCGCTTTGGCGTATATGAGAACTAGGCTTAAATGTAAAGAGGTATGCTCATTGAATAGTAAGATATCGATTGAACATGTAGTTAGTGTGTGATCAATTTTATCAAAGCCTTGATACCAGTCATGGATAATATACCTTTAGTTTATACTGAGGCTACAAAAATATATTAATTGTATTACCTACATATATTTTGTTTACCAGGTGGATGAAAGTTATTGTAAGTTAATAACCTATGAAATGCTGGAAGTAACACATAGCGGGCTGACCTTAGATCTCCTGTTTTTCGGATAGAAAGACAAATGATTATGATCAGCACATGAACACATTCAGTATCTGAATAATGTAAACTGATGCACATCAGGCTTAAAACAAATATCATAACTTATAACAAAGTTGTTTGTCACCTAGCAACTAACCAACAAACAAACCGGTATGCTACATATTTTGCTATTGTTCCAACAGTGTTTACCCCAGCAGCATAGGCCTATTTTATAACTCTGTGTAAAACGTTTTATATGCAACTAATAACCGGCAAAGCTCATCAAGTAAACATCCTTAAAACAAAATTAATAGTCCTAGGGTATGGCAGAACGAAGATGAGATAAGTGATTGTAGTTATGGAGGTCTCACCAATCTCTGCTATGAACAGTGCCCATGCTAAATTATTAGGTAAAGCTAGTTTGTAGTAGCTAACATGTAGCCATAACAACGGTTGGTTTGTGTAGCATCAGGCATTATGTAACGCTGAAGCTTTTTAACATGGCTTTTCATTTTCTAGACTCCAAAGTAAGCAAATAAAAAACGGCAGGTATTTATAATGTTGCAATCAAAAGATGTTGAAACAACCTGAATTATTTGAAAGATTTGGTTTGAAGTCATCAGTGATTAATGTATAATCTCAAGGATCAAAATGATAAAATTATCTTTTATTATTCTGCTAAACCTATGGATAGTGTCATTGTCAAAGCTACTGGTGCCTGGCTAGGCGATATTACAGCATCAAGGAGTTTAGAATTGTTTTCTATCAGCTCGTTGACTCATAGGTAAAGTTCTTCAGATCGATCTGTAACTCATGCCATGGCTACATCTAGCTAGAGCCCCAGATATTAGTTGAGTTCTAAGGCTAGGCTACTAGCAAGAGTGACTGATGAAACTCATGGCATCCAGGACTATACTAGGCTTCAGTTGTTAAAGATTAAGGATTGACAAAGTGTATTTAATTTATTCTACCAACATTGTTAACTATTTTACCTATAATGAGATGAGGATAAAGTAATACTATTGAATACTGTTTAAAGTGGAACCAAATAGAACAAATGACTAAAATAGAGATTGTAACTCTAGCCCTTAACTTAGTCTACTTAAAGTAAATTAGATACAGAACTTATACCAAATTCATCAATGTTAGGGGTGGCACTTGACAGGGTTCCCAATCACTGACTAAGAATTGAGCTGTTTTGAACACATTTGCAGCTATGGCTCTGTTTTCAGATTAGAAACAGTGATGGCTCTGAAACTGGTTAAAGAAAGTACATTTACTAATGTATTAGGTTTATTATGCTACGATACTTGCATGCCTTACAATTCTTGCATCTGAGGCATGTATATGAAGACTGTTTGTCTTCATGACTAGATAAGTTGAGTTGGACAGCACCCGTGACTTTGGTTAAACAATTACCTTCAAATCTTAATAATTATCTCTCTATTAAATCTTTAGATGCATATTCATTATTAAGCATCTTCTGCTAGGCTTACAGCAGACCTAGTACAGATAGTACCGCTGCCAGTCATCATGAACATATAGGCTGACTATAGTAACAGAATGGGATTCAGTGCAAAAAATTCCCATCAACATTTTAACACTCAGCTGTCTATCAACTATTTACACAGTAATCATTGTTAAGCATCTTTTGTTAGAGATGCCGTGGGTCTAGGTAGCTAATCATGAGACTCAAAAGCCTAGTGTTTTCTTTAGAATTTGTCATCTATATTTGTCCTCCTGTGTTTGTATATCATTGGGCCTCTATTCTTACGGGTGATATAATTATAAAGGCTACCTTGTGATAATATTTAGTGTGATATCATACAGTGTGTTGTCAATTTGTGCTAGATTCCATTGAATGAGGTACATGTATGCTGAGCAATCACACTAAAGTTGCTCAATCGTAACTTTATGGTCCGAAAGGTACAGTTTGATTGGTACAGTTAGGATTTGCCCAGACTGCAATGCTCTGGCAGCTAAATACTGAATTGTTTGACTCCAAATAAAGGGGCCAGTGTGCGGAACGATGTGAGCCTAGATGAGAGCAGATCTCAAAATGTCAATACAAGCTCTGACAGGAACTGTAATAAGCTATTTGTATAGTTGTATATGGCAAGAGTAGGTAACTCCTTGAGCAAATTTATGCATAATTTTTAAAAAACTGAAAGTAAATCCTGATTCCTTTTTAAGCTCATTGATTATTGTAGCCTCAGACACCACAATATGGCTACTTTAATTGAAACGAGCTATATCATTAAAGGGCATGCAAGGACTGATGTACCGTAAAGAGCTGAAGGGTTTTGAAGAGTTTTGAGAACTGATCAGTTGGATACGAGTGTGGGTTGTCCATGCCGCTTTGTTAGTTGGTTGCTAAGTGACGAGCATACTGATTTTGGTATCATGAAAATTCTATTTGTTTTAAACTTAGAATGCACCCAGTTATATGATTATAATCTTGAATAGTTCAAGTACTTGAATCTTGAATGGTTTATATACTAATCTCATTAATTTGTCCTTCCCACAAATAAAAATTATTAGAGTCAAACCTGTTATGAATCACTTTCAGTATTTCACATCCTTACGATAACTTTGATCTACTTGAAGATAAACAACACCTTGTGTGTTTAGTCAATTCTCACAGCCACATGAATACATTCATTGAAAAGGTATTGTTTACGGTGTAATGGTTTTTCCCATCTGGGCTATAGCTTGATTAACTATGCCTCTCACAAAATTAAGGCTTGTTTGAACACTGTAGAAATAGTACAGCTTGATTTTACTGCTAATCCTTTGGTTATAACTCACTGGATTCTCTCTGTGGTCCTATTACAGTTCCTGTCAGAGGTTATATTGACATTGACATTACTCTCATATCGAGGCTCCCATCATTCCTCACGGTGGCCCCTTGATCTGAAGCTAAACAATTCAGTGTTCAGCTGCCAAAACATTAATGTCTGGCTTATTTTGTGAAAGGCAGGGTTAATCAAGCTATAGCCCAGAAGGAGAGATACCATTACATCGTAAACAATACCTTTTCAATGAATGTATTCAGGTGGCTGTGATAATTGACTAAACACACAAGGTGTTGTTTATCTTCAAGTAGATCAAAGTTATTGTAAGGCTGTGAAAGACTGAAAGTTATTCATAACAGGTTTGACTCTAATAATTTTTATTTGTTGGAAGGACAAATTAATAAAAATAGCATTTAAACCATTCAAGATTATAATCGTATAACTGGGTGCATTCAAAGCATAAAACAAATATAATTTTCATAACGGAAACATCAGCGTTCTCGACACCTAGCAACCAACTAACAAACTGACATAAGCTTTCCGAACTCATATCCACATGATTAGCTCTCAAAACACTTCAAAAACCTTTAGCTCTTTGTGGCACATCAGTCATTGAATGCCCTTTAAAGATATAAATAATTTCAATAAAAGTAGTCACATTGTGGGGTCTGAGGCTACAATAATCAATGAGCTTGAAAGGGAATTGGAATTTACTTTCAGCTTTAAAAGCTTTGCACACACTTGCTCAAGGAATTACCTACTCTTGATCTACACAATCATAAATATGGCTGGATCAAATTAGTTTCACGGCTCGATTTGTTTTATATGGTTGGTTAAGAGTGTGCAGACAAAAAGCTTTTTCTTTTAATTAATTAAAGGAATTATTAAAGAATTAAAATGTCAATTAATTTAGTTTTTTTTCCAAGTTTTAAACCACATTTTATAGAAAACTCTGATAACAAAGCTCTAATTGCATTAACAAAATCACTTCAAACTAAAACAACTAGTGAAAAAAAAAATGCTTGCTCCTAGTTTGAAGTTTAAATTTTCCTTTGAAGATAAGTTGCCTCAGCTGAAACACCCAAATAAATATAAATTTCTACTAGTACCCAGACAATCTACAGTGTAGTGAGAGATCGTCAAGTGGTATGATAAATCACAGACTGGGGAGGTTGATTGGTGCAGGTATTACAGTGTCTGCCTACTAAGGTAAACATCATGAGTTCAAGTCCTGTGCAGGGCAATTATTTTTTCTAATCTCAGATCCTGGCTTCAGACATGCACTGAGCTTTTTATAGTAAAGATTTCTTGCTTAGCTCTTTCTCTACCAAAGGAATTTGTATACCAGGACATAATTGCGTTGATTAAAACTAATATTTGACAAAGGTGCATATAAACTGTCATAAACTTTAGCCCATAGTCTAAAAAACATTTAAATAGCAAACTACTCGGCATAAAATTTCCCAGCAGGTGATGCCATGAAAATGTTACAAATGTGTTGCAAAGTGATCTCAGACACCTTATCAGCCATCTCTCTACTACTGTGAGCATGTCCAAGTCAAAGGAGTTATCAATATTATTACAGCTAACAATAAAATAATCCCTCTCTGTAATACTATTGTTCAATAAAATTCACTTAAAGTCTATTGATCTACAAAAAATGAAAACTCTGTAACCGTAATGCATCTGACACGGCTGGTTGTTGCTAAGAAGAAATTGTGATAAAAATACTTTTGAAAATGTTTAATAGCAATAAAGTTTTGTAGAATTTTATTTTGAAACCGCTTCGCAGTCAGGCCACTTCAAACATCAAAAATAATAGCAAATCGTAGAATAATATCAATGCTGTCTGATAGAATCAACTAAAATTGGTTGCAACTGCATTGTTAAGGCTCATCTCACAAATGAATTGAATATATTCCATTCACTCAATTCATATTTCCTTTTGCTCAAGTACAGGTATGATTGGCTGATAAATCAACTTCTCACTAATCAAACACTGCACAAACCCTACTAAAGCCGCACCATGTGACTCTTGGCCATCTGCCAACACTGTGGCAATTAACTCACACTACTCGGCTCGCAGTATTCACAGTGGTTCAGGTTGTGGTTAAAATAGTTATTCACATAATACACTGAGAGTTAATTATAATATGTAGACAATGCAGGTAGCGTTCTAACCTGCTCATGGTCCAATAGCTGTTGAATTTTATCAAAAAATAATTAAAATGACAATCAGTAGTCTTTGGGTAGGTGTAGATACAGACAAGAAATAACAATTTAACTTACATGAAACTGTTCCCATTCCAACCAATCCTCCATAAATTCTTGACACAACTCTTCCCTTATTGCCCAGTGACAGAAAGAATGCCAGGTACAATTCAGTCACTAAGGGATGCTGACAGGTGTCAACAGGTTCTTGCTGAGCTAGAAACAGAAGTGGGGTACTTGAATTAGAATAACACTCTTTCTCACACTCCTCGTGACTACAGGAAGTCAAATTTATGAAAAATTACTTGATTGTGATTCAACGTTAAAGGTTTACTTGCAACAAAATTCAAATTACAGTTATTTGGTATCAAAAGTTTCACAATGTTTTACTCTCCTGTGTTGCAGGCTCAAAATATGTAGAAATGTGATTAAAAGCTCTGAAAGCTCAAAACGAACAGTTAATCGCAGTCATCACGAACACGGCCGTAGGTTGGAATCCCTCTCAAAATGGCTCAAATGTTATGTAGTTGAACATGATGTGCTTCTGTTTACACTTTCATCCAACCTGATTCGTCAAAATAATTCCACAATTAAACTTCACACATTCATAAAACACTGTCTACTGTCCTTACGCGTCTATTTCTTCATCATTGTACTGCTGTTACTTTGAGCACGGATATCTCCAAACCTAGCCTAATGAAACTGTAAAGTAGCGAGCATCTGATTTTGGTAAGGGCTTTCATGTAAAACCTAAAGTATTTGTCATGAACTAGTGCTTTCTATTGGCCTTTCATTTCACATAATAACATCTCCTGTCAAAACAATACCTATGTCGAGTTGAGTATGTCATCGAATTGATGGTTTCCAACCTACCGTCGTTTTTTTAAATGTTCGTTTTTGAGCTTTTAAGAGCTTGTAATCACATTCTCACGTATTTGGCACCTACAACACAACGGAGTAAGACATGGTGAATATTTTGATACCAAATAACTGTGATGTGAATTTTGTTGCAAGTCAACCTTTAATGATGAACTTACACAAAATTTTAGTAGATTTCATCGGAATGTGTGGAAATTTTTCAAATTTAAAATTTTTGTTGATTCTTGAGACGATTTGACTGACATGTCTCAGAATTTAAATTGACAAAACTTCAAACATAAAACACTCAAAGGAAAAATATGTACAAAATGATGTCATATGTTGTTATCGTTGTGGTGGTTGATACCGACTATTATATTCAAGTTACAGTGTAATGTGTCTCTGCTCTGTCTCTTTAAAACTATAGACTTCATAATCAAACTTTCACTTGATACGAGTGGTTAACCGCAATCAAGTTCTATCAATTTTTAATCTAGAAATATTCTGACAGTCAGATGACCTCAAACATGAAAAACAATCGCAAATGATAAAAGATATCAACACTTTCTGATAAATCTACTAAGATTATGTGCAAATTAACTTTTAACAAGTCTTATAAAAAGCCGGTTTGTGCGGGATTTGAACTTGTGACCTTCAGTTTGGTTTCGTGACCTTCCGACTTTGCTGATGATTTGCCAATGTAGTCGCATCAGCGAAGATTCATTTCAAAATAAACGCATTAGTCTGCATCAGAGGAGATAAAAGCTATGCATCTGTGATTGGCTGAAATGCTGTATTATAACCACATTAATTCCATGTTATATCCAATACAAGCTAGTAGCGGCCAAGAGTGACTTTAGAATAATGACTACAGTACTTGTTATACACAACTATTTTATATATTCAAAGATATTCTCACTCATACATTCTCAACATATCATATTTTTTTCTAGTTTTGTCATGAACTGGAGTAAGTTTTTGCATTGCCGTTTTTATCATAAAAGTTGAGCACTTTTCCCCAAGTAAAATAAAGCAACACAAATAGCTACGGAAACAATATTGATGATCCGTATTAGAATACAAACACTCTGAGTGTTAATTAGATAGCATAGTGGAAAATCATAAAGGATACCATTGGCCTTCACACAATTGAGGTCAATTCTCATTGGTCAATTTATTTGTCAACATGGCACAACATTTAATAGAGCTGGTGTGTATAGCCCCAGGCAATATCTACACTATGCATCTGCCATGCATTTTGCTGGTCTGTGTGCACCTGCACTTTTGGAACGTTTGCACTATTAAATTTTTGTAGCATTTTATGCTTTTTGATTACTAAAAATTGAAATTAAGCCTGGATAATCATTGAAAAACATAATTTTACTTCTAATTAACATTTTTATTGGAAATCAATAAAAAATGATGATTTACTTAAAATACAACTCATGGCTCGCCATTTAATGAAGTTTACTATAATAAGATTCATGCGGGTCTGTCTATATGAGGCCCCACTAAAAGGTTAGGAGAAAAATATTACTTTCAATGGGATTCAAACCCTCAACTTTCAGCGTGGTGGACCAATATTCAGACCCCTGCTATTATCTACCTATTTGACAAGAAATTAGATTCAAAGTAGAATATGAAATCCTTAGTTTGAAGGCTTTAGAGGCATATTCAAATAATTTGGGGTAATACAATTGTAGAGAAAACGATTTCATTTTAATCAAAGATAATTTCCTGGTGTAACAAATTATAGTTATCTGCTTCAGCAACTGATTCTATAAGACCTGAAAGTGAATATAGACTAAGATCCTAAATCAATGTGCTTAGAAATCATATTGACCTTACACTAAAGTTACTCTTTTGTTTATTTACTATGAGAAAAGCTGGCCATACGCATAGATACTTGCTACAACTATAATCATTGTATATTATTATAATTACTAGTACCCTAGCAGTCAGATGTGCTGATAGAGACAGTCAGGTATTTCAATAAAACACAGATAACAAGTATTTGTACATTAACTTTAACATCGTGGAAGGTGAGTAATTTATGTGAGTGATATTGTGTCGAGTATAACTTTAGAAAGTTAAGTATTTTTCAGTATTTGAGCTTTTTTATTTTCAATTGATCGCAGCTGAAACACTCATAGCTAGCGTAAAGCCTGGTTCCCATATCAATTGCGATAATCCGGCGGTAACTTGAGCAGTACAATGTTTGCGACGTTATCCTCAGTGGCATATGTTCACATATAAGCTGCATCGCTAAACATAATCGCGTAATCAAATAAAGTGTTCACTAGCCATGCGTTTCTATAATGGTGACCTCCACCTGTACAATGCATTCCGGGAACATATATGTACATGATACATACTCATATTGATCTTTACTATAATAAGTGACGTGTCCGTCGAAAAGCACACTAAGTGTATGAAGAAAAAAGATTGCACAGCACAGGAAATTATAGAACACTGATATTCAGACACTGAATATCACAAAGTTTAGAGAACTAAAACTAATTCTGTGCATAGTTGTTGCACATGATAATCTCTCCCAGTGCACGAAACTGCTAGCATACCTATATTCTGCTATTCCGACAGTGGTCAGAATATGTCGGTCTTGTATTGCTGTCTTGGTTTGGTTCAGGATAAGTGTGTTTAAAAATTTGAATTGTAAGTATTTCCCAGCGACAAAATCGAAAAACAGTTATCATACAAAAAACACAAAATTTGGTCGTCAAAAACAAAAGTTGTCCTCTCATGTGTGCCACATGCACCATAACCAAATCATCAAATAAATAAAAACGAAACATTTGTGGTCTGCTGACTCGCTAGCAAAAGGAACTGAGTGAGATGTGTTCTAAGTCATACCCATAGGAAGCAAACAGATGCGTGATTGTCACAGCCTGCTAAGGTTACCTATTACCAAGATCTCAGGCTACTGTTGTGATTACTGAACTGGGGAGCCATAGGCCTACCCACTATCAGTTAGGTCTTTATGTATATGAAATACTGTCCATGAGACAGATCATACTACTGCTAGGTAGATACATTAGATCAGTAAAAGACAGCGATAGACATACATCCCACCAGGACCAATAGAAATTGGATCAATACAATACAGTAGTCGCTCCTACAACGTGAATAATCCATTCCAGGAATGTACATGTTATAGGAATGTTATGTTACCTGAACAGTAAAATACATGCAAATAGCCTAATCTGTTCGCAAATATTCTCAAATTCACCCTTTTGGTCCTTCTAAAAGGGAAACCAGACATAATGTTTTAATTTAATGACTACCACAACTGCAGTATTATTGGTTCATATTGACAACTTTTCTCTTTTTTCGTAGCAATTTCATCTGATTCATGGTCTATGATTATGGTAATTTAACAACAAGTTAAAAGGAGCTCACACCTTGAATGGCGATTTATAAATATTTATTTTTTTTCTTTTCTACACAGGAACAGATCTATTTCGTAGCGGATAGGTACTAAATATTATTTTTGGTTTAAAACAAGGTAAAATAAAAATATATCTTTACTAAACTCAGATGGATCTCTATCCGTCTGTCCATCTATCCATCCCCAGAGTTTGAAGTTATGATAAAAGGTAGCATTTGACAGTATTCCATCTCGTGACATTCAGATTGGTAGACCGACGCTGTAACACCTGCACCCATCGGTCGCCTTCAAGTCTTTTTGAATATCCTAGAACAGTTATGTACTCGCTTCATCTAACTTTCACAGTTTCGTGGAGTCATCCACTCGCGAAAATTTCATGAGCGAAACTAAACTAACATAACGAACGAGCGAAAACGCGGAATTAAATAGCTTTGTTTATTGATAGTCCAAAAAACAAATGGCAGCAAGCGATCAAATTGCATTATCGATCTCAGCAACACAATTCTACCTGCGGCTCACAATTACAAACTAGTCCGAAATTGAATTTTTTTTCTTACTGGTGAACTGAACCTGAGGAATCTAATTATGTTTGTTCCAAAAAAAGTATTTCTGCAATTTCAATATGAATAATAGTCTAAATTCTCTCATTGGTGAACTTGTTTACAATTGTTAAATTATTATATTAAAAAATTATAATTTAAACAAATTTTTATTATAAACACTATTTCATAACAACAATAAAACTTTCCAATATATGTTCAAAGCCAAAGACGTGATAAGATAACTCCGATACAAAAACTGTTAAATAACCATGATATAAAATTGGCTAAGGATGGTTTTGTATCTTATAAGAGTGTTTGTTGCACTCTGAGGTTTGTACATGAGCCATAGATAAAATAACTAGAGTGCTGATCACAAATCACTGAGAGTAGCAGGGAGATGATAACTTCAAGTTTAGGAGTATATGCATGACTAAACAAAGGATTTTCATATAGTTTCCTATCTACCCTCTTTATGGTACAGAAGTCGTGCACATAGGGCTAGAAATCCGCCTAGCAGTCTTGATTAGATCAACAAAAATGTTTTAAGAAATCAGCCAAACTGTCGTTTGTACTGGTTCAGTTTAGAAATGGCTGATCCTCTGTAACAGCCAATCAGATCAGATGGATTGAAGTTCTATTATCTCACACAGAACTAGCTAGCAAGTGCTAATAACCAATAAAAACAACGACCGTATTTGTGTACGTAACAACAGTTGGTAGGGTAGATTGTTCCACGTGCTCCTTTACAAAGCTTTTACGAATAACTCAAATGTTATCCTATGTTATCCTTTACAAAGGTTGTGAAAAAAACTCAAACATTGGAGGCTGAACGAGAAAGTCTGCCACAATTATATCAAACTGGCACCCAGGCAGCTAGTCTAGTGTGCTGTGAGAAATTATCAGGTGTGATGATAGAGCACAAACAATAACTATCTGTGTAATTATTGTGATATTTCAAAGGGTAGTAGATTGACCCAAGTATTAGAGTGTTCAGTCTACCAAGCTGAATATCAGAAGTTCAAATCTTGTATGATGTAATCTTTTTCTAATCTTAACCTGTGGCTACGGATGGACGGACAAGATTACCAATACATAGATCTAGACTCACCTCAAGTCTATGTATGGAGGATCCATAGAAGTAATAGTAGAAATCAAGGTGAATACAGCCAGATGTAGAGCAGAGGTGAGACATTTCTACAAATACCCTCATGTACCTATAAATAATTAACATAGGAAATCACTGCACCGTTATGCTCTGAGAAATTCAAAAGAATAATTTACGAGACAACATTGATAAATTTTTATGAACATGCAAGGAATTCAACACACAGAATCAGCTATGTACGGGAGCAGGGGAGTTTGACTATAGAAAACCTGCAGTGCGTCTTCATGATTATGTGACAATCAATTTTTTCTATAGAAACATTGGAGGCCTTTTCATTCCCTAGTGTTACATACTACTAATTTTTGACAGATTTTTTATCTTCGTACCATATGAATGGTTTGAAAAGTGGCATATTTAATTCTTCGAAGCGATTCAAACCTCCGATTCAAGGAGGGGTATTTTTAAAAACATCGTATCAACAACGACGTACTGCGTATAGTTTAAACATCGATATTCGTATTATTGCACAAATCTTTGCGACCGGAGGTTGGAGTTTCATCATCTTCATCGATGACATCTTTACAGCATTTCTACGCAGCTCTGTTTTCAACGTGTGTGTTCTAAAAACATTTTAAAACATGTTTATTTTAAAATGTTAAAATACCAACATTTTATAAATATTTCAAAATGCCAAAAGTTGTGGGAAGTTTTTCTTTTAAATTCAGAGTTATTTTCCAAAATGGTGAACTCTCTGTTCTCAGACGAGTTAGTCATCGCAAAACACAACAATGGTTGTATTAAACTTTTTGTTAACGATAAATAGTCATTGTGAATTGAAAGGGGAGATTGACATTTGACCTTGAATGCATTTTAATAGTGTCAGCTGTAAGCAGTCATTGTGAATTAACTGTGTTTTATATCACAGCTGAATAGATAGTGTCAGCTGCGATGTAAAACATGCGCCCCTTTGTAGCTAAAAGCGCAACAGGCTTATATAGAAAACTCGGACAATTTTGTTGTAGCGTGTGAACTCATCAGCTACAAACAATTGGGAGTTGTGTGACCACTACTGAGAATCATGTATGTTTGTCCTCCTCATTCTACGATCAAAACCAGCGTTTTGAAGTTCAAAAATGCTAGCATGTAATGTTAGCGATTGTGTCTGGCGACTTCCCAATGTGTCAGACACAATCCAGCCTTCTCAAGCCAGTTACAGCGCCTGTCACAACAGTATCTATCTCTATTGACTACTGACTAATTAAGTCATTTGGCATGTTGCAACTGACCTCAATTGGTCAATTGGCATTCTTCCAAAGGATTCCAAGTTTATTCCACTCTAAATGCATCTCCAAAGGTTGGCTACAGAAAAGACATTCTTTGTCTGGCATGTAGCAATGCCTTTAAGCACACAGGAAATATTGAACCTTATTAAGATATGAATTAGGTAACATACATCTACTCATTTCCTAGCCTTAGTATACAAACATCATATACACTAAATACCAATCAATATGAGCTAATAAAATAGCCAATAGTTACTATCTACATGGCAGAGGGGAGTTACTAGCACAAGTAGTACCAGTGCTACTAGCCTCCTAGCTGCAACCTCAAGTACTTTACTATTTGGTATCAAGTATACTTGTCTTCTCTAGGTTCATGGTACACAGGCAAAATCAGAGGAGTTGGTTAAAAATTAACAGTTGGTGATTGATTAATAAAAATTATACATTCTAAGAGAGTAGTTAGTAGTAGGTAGATTATTATGGTGAGTATTATCAATACAGTCATATCTCAGCATACGAGTGTCTAACATACGAGAAATATTAGCCACAAGCATTGAGAGGGTGGTCGAAGCGACCACAAGGTGCCCTAGAATATAAGAGGCAGCTTTAGAGAACGGCATCACGCTGTCTATTTGTTCCGATGAGTTTAAGAAAGTTTTTTGAACAAACTGGCTAAAAGTGATGCAAAAAGTGCCAAACTGGACAAATGTCATACGAGCTATATCTATATATATACATGTGTTCACACCTATACATGTGAACAGCACATCTATACATGTGAACAGGACATCTATACATGTGTTCACATCTATACATGTGAACAGCACATCTATACATGTGAACAGCACATCTATACATGTGTTCACATCTATACATATGAACAGCACATCTATACATGTGAACAGCACATCTATACATGTCAACATTACATCTATGTATATGATCAGTACATCTGTACAAATGAGCAAGAAAATTTTAGATACAGAATATATGTACCTATGTACTGCTAGACAGTACATATGTTCAGCAAAAGTATGCATATAAACAGCAAAAGTGTACATATGGACAGCAAAAGTATACATATGAACAGCATGTCTATACATATGAACAGCATGTCTATACATATGAACAGCATGTCTATACATATTAACAACATACGTATATGTTTGAACAGTATATCTTTAAATAAAAACGGTAGCACGGCAAATATGAACAGCTTGTCTGTACAAACAGCTTGTCTGTACAAACAGCTTGTCTGTACAAACAGCTTGTCTGTACAAACAGCTTGTCTGTACAAACAGCTTGTCTGTACAAACAGCTTGTCTGTACAAACAGCTTGTCTGTACAAACAGCTTGTCTGTACAAACAGCTTGTCTGTACAAACAGCTTGTCTGTACAAACAGCTTGTCTGTACAAACAGCTTGTCTGTACAAACAGCTTGTCTGTACAAACAGCTTGTCTGTACAAACAGCTTGTCTGTACAAACAGCTTGTCTGTACAAACAGCTTGTCTGTACAAACAGCTTGTCTGTACAAACAGCTTGTCTGTACAAACAGCTTGTCTGTACAAACAGCTTGTCTGTACAAACAGCTTGTCTGTACAAACAGCTTGTCTGTACAAACAGCTTGTCTGTACAAACAGCTTGTCTGTACAAACAGCTTGTCTGTACAAACAGCTTGTCTGTACAAACAGCTTGTCTGTACAAACAGCTTGTCTGTACAAACAGCTTGTCTGTACAAACAGCTTGTCTGTACAAACAGCTTGTCTGTACAAACAGCTTGTCTGTACAAACAGCTTGTCTGTACAAACAGCTTGTCTGTACAAACAGCTTGTCTGTACAAACAGCTTGTCTGTACAAACAGCTTGTCTGTACAAACAGCTTGTCTGTACAAACAGCTTGTCTGTACAAACAGCTTGTCTGTACAAACAGCTTGTCTGTACAAACAGCTTGTCTGTACAAACAGCTTGTCTGTACAAACAGCTTGTCTGTACAAACAGCTTGTCTGTAACCTTCGAATTAACTTAAAGAAAAATCAGCAAAATTTATTTTGAATAAAACACTCGAGAGAAAAATATATGTTTTCTTCTGAGCATTTTAACAGCGATCAAGTTTTGCCAATTTTAATCTGAAAACATCCTGACAATCACATCACCTAAAACTCACAAATTATTTAGAAGACAGATTATGGCATTTGAAAGCGTAAAAAGCTGTTGAGCCAGATGTGAGGAGTTCAAATCCCATAAGCTGCAATGTTTTTTCACAACCTGCAACCGTGGTTGCAGGGAGACGGATACGGCTCTTATCTTAGTAAAAAAGATTAATATTTATATCAATATAGTACCCAGTATTATATTAACAATCCTCACTTTTTCATTAAGTGTGTGTCCGTTGGTCTGCACAAACACCATGCGTTTCCTTGTTTTCCACACTCGAAAGCACATAGATTATGAAGTTTGGCTGATTTCAGCCAAACTTTGTATGTATATGCTCCATGCCTTCCGATATATTACAAGTATATTTAGTCTCATAACCCTGAGTCATTGTTAGTGAGCCAGTCATTAAGTGGCCATCTCAGACTTTATCTTTTCTCTTGTTTGCTTGAAGATGTAGTGGCGTCAAAAAAGTCAATTAGGACCCATAAAAGGCTAAAACATCAGCTACAATTTGATGCCATTTTTGTCTTTGTAGACCAACCCTTTCCAGAGATATATGCGTTTGAATGAGGCCCTCTTTTAAAAAGCTCACATTCCAGCGGGTGCCTATTTCGTGACGTCACAAGCAAGGTATCTGAAACGAAACCACGAGCAATAAATATGAGGTCGATTCGTTAGCCAATCATGCGTGCGAAATTTTTATATAGGCCGTAATAAATGTTATCACTCGTAAAACGCGTTGTCTGTGATCTCGAAGATTCTCCTAATTAGAGAATCCATTCTCATTACTCGTTACTGATTCAACGCGTTTCAACAATTACTAAATTATACATAGTTTTAAAATGGCTTCAAGTTCGAGCAACCGCTACTCAGAGTTATCTGAGCAACTTTTAGTAAAAGATTACAGTAGACAGCCTATGGCCAAAGCTGACAGGCGTCAGCAACGTTTTGCTGCAGAAGAAGACAGAATGGAGGTAAATTAACTTAAGAGTTTTCTATACTTTAGTAAATGTAATATTTTTTATAGTCATAAATACATATACTAATTATTAAAATAATAATTCTTTGCTATCTCCAATCATCGTTTTATAGCTTATCTGCCGTTTTACCTAGCTATAATATTTTTTTCGAATTTTCTTTGGTAAATTAGAGTCATGATTACAAATTATTTTCACTCGTAGGAAGTGGGTAAAATCGATTGATCATTGCAAATCTTTAATTTCCAGAACCAAAGCTTCGAATCGTTGGCTTGGCGTACTTGTGCCTTTATTAAATGTTTATTCGTTTTTAAAATTACACGTGCAATCTATTTAACTCCAGAACTCCCAATTTGGAAGCCGTCAATAGATACGCTTTCGAATGACATATCTATGAATGACATATTTATTGCATCTACTTTTTTTACATTTACTTGTTTTACTGATTACAGAATGTTTATGTCGTCCCACCAGCCGAAGAAGCTTTGTCAGTGTGGAAACTGCCATAAAAGAGAAAGCGAGACTTAAATGCGTGCTGGATAAGCCATGATGTTTTGTTTGACTTTGTTGCAGTAGATGAATTTGTGAGTGGCCACGACTTGATGAATATTTTTAATAAAAGCTTTATGCCGAGATGAAAATATTTTTGCTTGTAAAAATTATATAATAAAATAATATTGTTGAAGATAATGCAAAACATGATTTGCAGAATATTGTAGTGAATCGGATATGGTATATGGGTGTCCGCAGAACTGGAGAATGTGAGTTCAAATCCAGTTTGCAGCAGACTTCTCATCCTTAAAACTCTATCCCTGTCTATATTCTTTTCAAAGAGGTGGCTTGCTTATTTCACTTATCTAGTATTCGGTAAGAATACTACTAGTAAGAAACTAGTACGTAGGCAATTGGTAATAGGCGACATAATGTGGGCGGGTCTTATGGGAGGCTGTATATCGTTTGTATGGGTAGCTGCAGAACTGTGCTGATACAAAGACCGCGTTCTACAATAGTGACTTGACAGAAATACCGTAGACCGGTAGAATTGGTAGTCGGTACCCAAATGTTTACACAACATTTGGAGAAAGTGAGTAGAAAAGATTTTCAATTTTCGTTGTTTGAGGCCTTTGAAACATTCATAATAATGCATCTGTAGCAGGATTTAAAATTTTATGCCAGCCAACATGAGCAAATACAAAATAAGATATATGCCAATAGAGCCGCGTAAGACTAGACTTTTATCGCAAATACCCGATGTGAATACGAGAGATAGAGACAGGTTGCCAAACGCGTGACATCATTTTGGGCAAGTCTGGGCACGTTTTGGTGGCCTGAGCGTTTTTACGGCGATCAGATTTTTTCGGTTTTAATCTTCAAATATCTTGGCAATGCGATCGCGTAACACAAAAAACAACATATCAACTGATAGAGAAAAAAAATGCTTTCTTTTAAGATCAACTTAAATTTGACGCAACTACATCTTTAAGCTCTTCATTAAAATGGTCAGACAACTCCCAATCCAACTGATGTCTTTTATAATTGCTTTGCATCAGCTGTAATAGTTGGACAACTCTCATGCTTTATATTTTCAGCAGCATATAAATTGCCATATATTTTATATCTGCTTACTGATGCATCACAGTTCTTAGTGCAATGTTTTGCAGCAGTTGTGGTGTTCCGTGATTCCACAATTTATTATTTCTTCTGACTTATTGGTCATCTATAGTTTCAAACCCTGACACTATGAAAGCAGACTGAAACCATTGCATGCCTGTCCAGAGGTGCTTGGGCAAGCACCAGCTACCATAGAGCCAAGAAGACGGTGCCAACATGAAATGGGCAAGGGCTAGGAGCCCGAAGGGAGAAGCAAAGCTGGAAATAGCAAAGCCAAAAACAGAAGCTTACACCTTCCCTGCATTCAGCAAAGAGCTGGAAAGCCGGCTTTAGGAGCTCAGAAAGGAGCCAGGAGCCAGAAAAAACAACTAGAACAAGATATGAAATTTTCAGGAAAGCCAGGTAAGCCCGCCAAACCAGCGCCAGTCCAGCTTCCTAAGCAAGCGAGAAAACACATGCGGTCATTAGGTACAACCCAGGCAAGCCAGAAACACTCGGCCACCTAAATGTTATGGAGATCAGGAGTGGCCGCTAGCAATGGTGAAAGCCAATGCAGAGCAGAACAAAGACAGCATTGGCGGGTAGTAAATCTAGCAGCCAAGAGTATTGCTCTGACCAGACTGTTTCCTCAGGCTATTCTATTATCAACAGATTAAGGATATTAAATGGCAGATTCAAGTGTTTTTGGAGCATCAGCTTCAAGTTAAAATATTGCAAAGAGTAAAAGGAACTAAAGATCTTTTAGATTAGATTAACAAGAACAATAAATTCCATGAGAGCCAGCTGAGCCCGCGAGTCCAGCACCAGTCCATCTTTCCTAGCTCGGAGAGAAAAAACACCTGGGGTCATTAGGTACAATCCCAGCCAGACTCTGTTACCCAGTCCATTTAGCATAAACTAAACTAACTTTGAATATATTCTTCTCACTACATGTTCTATTTAAGTCATGCATATTGCACATCATTGAAAAGCTGAGAATTAAATATTTCTAAAGATATTAAGACTGCTAACCATAAAACCATTTTCAAGGAGGAATTGGTCTCAGAGAGTGACTCCAAACTTAGCTTCAAAAATTCTCTGGTTTCAACTGCTGAAATGGTTTATATTTTAGATAAATGTTTTCAAAATATAGAAAATCTTCTGAGGATTTATCTGCTATGTATATTGTTTGGTCTGGTTAGCACAGGGTGGCATGGGTCTGGGTAGCACAGGGTGGCACGGGTCTGGGTAGCACATGGTGGCACTAAAAGAGCAACAAACCCAATTAATGTTACATAATGATGAGGGTGTTAATACTTTTGACTACATTTGGTAAAATTACTGGTACTTGTGAAGATACTGATAGCTAGTTGTTAGTTGTGTTTGATGTGGTATTGCATAGATATCAATTCATAGAATACCATGTAGCATCATGTACCTTGGTGAAAGTGATTCATGCTCTGTCAATATGTAGGCAGGTCTTTGTGTTAGTGCTTGCTGATAAATTATCTGTATTGGGTGATATACATATACCAACATACCTGTTCAAGTGTCTGTAAATCAGTAAACATCTCAGAAAGTATTCTTATATCTGCTTGTAACAAATAGAACACCAAGTAAATGTTGTGAGAGTTGGTCAGCCAGAGGGTTCAAAGGTTATCATCATTTTTTCATTTTGTCGTTGGTTCTGACTGAAATCACGAAATAAACAAAAAACACAAAACTATTCGGCCGAAATTCACAGAATTGTCAGAGCCGTGCATGTTCGCCAAAATCATAGTCAAAACACTTTTAATTGGCTAAACAATTTGTTAGTGAGTACAATTCTAGCAACTTTTAACATTTATATATTCCAAGACCCATAACGAGACACGTAAGAAAAATACTAACATGAATTGTCATAGTAAATACGATGCAACTGGCTTGATTGTTTTAAAGATTTTAACTCTTTCTACAACATAACTTAAGCTGCTAAAAGGAAATTGTTATTATTTAAAAAGAAACGATTCATAGCCATGCAGTCCGAATGATAAAGAATGATAAAAAATAGCGTATTATAGGCAGTTGCACTGTATGTACTATGTTTACATAATACATAATGATGTAAGAATTGGTCAGCCGCAGGGATCAGAGGTCATCATCATTTTTTCCATTTTATCGTTGGTTCTGAATGATAAAGACAAAAAATAGCGCATTTTAATCATTTGCATTGTATGTATTATGTTTACGTAATACGTAATACGTGCCTTGAACTATACCAATCGCAAAACTCGTAAAATCGCGATTGCTAATAATGTGTTCAACCAATTTATTAAAAGCGTTTCATCTACGATTTCGGGGTGCAGGCACAGCTCTGACAATTCTGTCAATTTTGGCTGAATAATTCTGTTCATGTCTTTCAATTCAGGATTTCGGTCTGAATCAACAAAAGATTGTCACAGACGTACCTTTAGTGCCATCACACGGAGTAGGATAATATATTGACAAACAAAGCTAGTCCCCATCTTTCTTCAGTGGTTGATCATCAGAAATAGGATGCGAGTAGGAACTGACAACTCCTTATATGTACTCTCAGAACACCTCTACATCCTTCACATAGCCTAGTGGAACTAAAGAGATGACCTTTACTTTGTAAGACCTTGCGAAACAATGGCTTGGTATGGAGAAATTTCTGATTTCTTTTAACCTGCTTTCAGACTCATTAAAATGAATACTAATTAGTAGGCCTACTTATTTCCTTTACAACTACCCTCAATTATGAAAACTAAATGTTTTTGATGAATTAATGTACCTTAATTATGGCTTTCTCTTTCTGGTCATAAAACTTTCCGACAGTTAAATTTGGGAAGCAAACCAACAATACAGATGTTTACAATTAATATTTATGTCTTTATATACATCTCTATCTGTAGTTCAGTTCGTCTATAGCTATTAAATTCTTGAAATTAAAAGCTCACTGCATGCTCGATTTGATATCATGGGAATGCAATCACAAGTTTTAAACCAAGTATTTAACCACTGAGTTATACAGTCAATAACATTACACTCTTATCATATACCATATATCGTATGCACACGCCATAGACCTATTAACTATACTAAACTGTATAGTTAATAGGTGTACACCCGATTTGATTATAAATTAGTATTACCTTTCACAATCATTATTTTTAGAAATTGTTTAAAAACTAATTTAAAACCATTTCAAAAGATTGTTTAAAATTAAGTGTTTAGAAGAAGTTTAAAATTAAAAAGTTGTTTAAAAGAAGAAAGTGCTGCTCAAATGGAGGCTGGTGTTGTATGTTTCAAATAGCTCATCAGAATTGGTTGTAGATAAATTTAACCCTAATATTGGTGAAGCAAATGTTGCCTATAATTTGCTTTCTTATTCTAGTTGAGTAATATTAACAATTTTATGTGTAATAAATCTGCTAACTTACCTCGAACTTGTCAAAGATCTTTCAATAAATATGGATTGAGAAGCCAAGAAACCTCTTTGCTGAATATCTATAGCTTGCAATTTACCTGCGATGACGTTATAGTCTGTGGCCTACTCTGCAATCCTTTGAAAATTTCAATTTTTATCTCATGTCAAGTTTGAAGACATATTTTTATTTTATATTACTACACGTAGTTAACAATTTTACGTAGCAGCTTGTCATTTAACTTTGATAGGTTTACTACAGTTTGCTATCAAAACTAGCTTTTTATGTGCAATAGAAGTGAAGTTTTGAGCATCGATCCGCTGTAAAATCAGATTACTACAATGATGCTATCAAATAATATGCTATAAAACTGAAAATTTATAAGTTATATAATTATAAGCTATCAATTGCTAAAAATATATATTTAAGAAAAAGTTACATAATTGAACTTAATTATAATACATGCTAAAACAAAACTGATGTTTTTAAAACAAAAATAATTTCTTCGTTCGTTAGGCCAGCTGCATTCTGATCATTCCTTTTGATCGAACGAACATCTTCAGATTGTTCAACACCTTCCACAATGTTTTTTGACTGCAGCTCTTTTTCTGCGCTGCTGAACTAGACGATATTAGCGTCAAAAATATTTTTTAGCAGAGCCAGGCTTTTACCTTGTTGCATTTTGCACAAATACATGCGAGGATGAACTTTTAGCCACATACGAGTTATGCACAACTTTTAACCTAAAACTAGTTGCTCAAATAGAGGTGGCATTCAATTAAAGGATGGCGCTCTATTTTTCAACTTTTCTCCTATAGTTGCGGTCAAATAGAGGTTTTACAGTATATGAGGTTCAACTAGTGCTGCACGATTAAACGATATTGCATGGTAGGTGTCGATTTCGCGTGGGACGATTTCATTTTGGGGCGTTTTGTGGGTCAATTCTGTAATCGGGTAAATCCACGTTATCGATATCATGTGAAGACGAGAAATTTAAATGTGTTTAATTGAGATAACCGAAATCGGTTATCGCCGACTTTTGTGACTCAATACCGGCACAGCCCTAGTTCCTGAAAACTTATTTGCGAACCCGCAAATTTCCTTTCTCGTTTGGAATCTTCTAGAAACAGGCTGGCGAGGTAGACAAAAAGTTTCATGAACAATAATTTGATTCATTATTTTACAAAGTGAAGTTGAACTGTTGAAACAGTCAAACAAGCAGGTTTTAGTGATCACTCTCTAATCTATTCTAACCTAACGTGTGTTTAAAAACATGATCACAACTATTGCCACTCGTCTGTATATAATAATATATAAACTAATTAATAGTTAAGTTGAATTTTATTAAATTATTTTCGGTTTAGCATTAAGTAAAAAAAAACTATAAATAATAATTATTATATAAATAATAAAACTGGTTGAATAGGATTACCATTATTATGAGGTCAGAGAACTAAGCACTGATTGCCTAATAGTAATAAAATTATTAATAATACTTATTTGCAAATTATCATTATTTAAATTCAAATTCAATTTGTATTATATATAAATCAATTATTACATACATACAGTGAGCGACTGTAGTTGTATCCGTTTGGTTTGCAACTCTAGAGGAACTGAAGATAAACTTCATGACTGATTATTTCATTAGTTTAAGTTTAAATGTCAAATACTGAAATAAAATCAGCGGACATAGTAACTATAGTAAGTCAGTAACATCTATGTATCAGGAGAAAAATGTTACCTCATCCTCTGACACATTTACAAGCAAGAAATACGAAATGTTTTATTATTCATTCAATTCATTTAATACTGTATGCATCATATTCATATATCTATGGTATGCAATGCATAATGTGTTGATACTTTGCAGGTTGCTTTGCTCGAATGCAATGGAGGGTGAGAGCGGGTTCAATATTCAGATGTTATCACAGTCTGACATGCTTGTATAGCTAGTAGTAGTACACTGAGTAGTCCGAGCACAAGTAATGTTGAAGTTATAGCCACCAGAAAAAGCTCACCTGTGTAGGCATTGTTCTTAAAATCCAAGGACGATAAGAATTGAGTATTATGCCAGTTGGGTGCCGATACACAGACCAGCAAAGTTAAAACCAAGTACAGCTAAACCACAAACCTCTATTAACACTTACACTTACGTTATCATCATCCTACTAACCATGCTGAGATTGCACCAGTGCCAGTCGTTAGAAGTACCTCAAGACCAACTACCAAGATAAAAGCCAGTCAATCCACAATTATGGAGAGAATGCAGCAAAAAATCCCTACAGCCAAGGCAGTGAACGAAATTTCTAACCTGTAGTTTGTTTGTTAGTTCATATCTGCGTAACCGCTCCCCGACAATTTTGTTTACTCTTCTGCTTTCCTGAGCACCCTTAGCTTGGGTCTTCTACTGTCATCTGATCTGGTTTGTTTGAAGCCAGCAGCCCTGCACCCAGGCCATTACTGTGCGGCAGGTTCCAGCTGCTGCATAGTCAGCGCCTGGGTGCAGGCTAATTTTTTGGTACTGTGGTAGCTGGTTGTTTCTCAAAGAAAGGCTTTCATTCAATTCAAGCTGGTTGAACATGAAGTAGATTTAATCAAATATACTCAAATTCCAAATTTCCAATTGCTTTGACACCCTCCTAAAGAGAAAAGACAACTTCTAATTTTTTGGTGCTCGGACACGATTACCGCTGTTGTATTTCTGTTTTTGTGCACACCGTCACAGTAATCCATATCGAGAAAGCCTAACTCCAAAGTTTTGATACTGAATGACATAGATAGCTCACAGGGCCAATATATAGTTTTGGCATATGGTGTCATATTGCAGAGCACTAGTTTTAACCAAATTGGCTGCTCTCTGATGTTTAGATGAACCTAAGCAGATTGATAAAGGTCTGTCATTCATATTTTCCAGTTCATCAGTAAAAGAAATTATTTTTTTATACAATCTTATCACCTGGCGACAAACTAATAAACCGGCACAAGCATTCTAAGCTTGTATCTAAACGGATTAGCTCTCAACGCTCATTAAAAGCCTTCAGTTCTTTGTAGTATATCAGTCATTCCCGCCCTTTAACTATTTTAAAAGATTCCGATAAATGGACTTATGAAAAAAGGGGGCTGAGGCTATAAAAATCAATAAGCTTAAAAGGGATTCAAAACTTTTTCAATTTTAAACAATCATGCGCACAATTGCTCAAGGAGTTACCTACTCTTGCCATATATCACCATAAAGATAGCTGGAATAAAACAGTTTCAGTACTGAACTTGTTTTATATATGACTGCTTAAGACTATGCAGATTTCAATGTGCTTCTTAGTCTAGACCAGTGATGCTTAATTATTTCTTGTCATGTTTCCCCATGACTATAAGTAGTACTATTTGTTGGTAGGATTGTTGTAAGTACAACTCTGCATGAAACTGTACCATTATTAATATTCATGAAAAGATAAGAATATGCACCAGATTACAACAAAAATAACTTTATTAACTGCCACAGCCATGATTAAACACATTATACCGCTGCTCTGTGCACAGTGTGCATGCTCAGTGCAGACAAAACCTTTATACTGCAGGGCAAATGCTTCCTGCCCATAATGAGAGAGTCATTGTTCCTTAATATAGTGAAGATGCAATATCACTTTATCCATGTGCAACAAGGAAACAAAAATGACAAACACGCGAAGCCTTGCTAGGTACTTATACAGTAATAAAATATTAAAACATAAATAAAATATATATAATATAAGATAGAGAGGAAAAGATGAGAGTGGGTATTGTATTATGAGATGATGAGAGACTGTTTGTATTATGATAATAATTACCAGTAGAATTCATGTCATCAGGAGTCTGTAGGTATATGATAATTGGTTTAGCTTTATCCGCATAGCTGCCAACTCTAAATGTATAAATGTTAGATATGAAAAAGGATGCTTCTCATGGGATTCAAACTCACTACTTTTATTTCAGCTGCACAACACACCAATACCCACATTAATTGATCACATGTTCACATTTAGTAATAATCATGCAGTTAGTTATTCCCCCTTACAACTCTTACAACACACCAGACTACCAGTGTGTTAGTTATTAATATAATTAGTAGTGATGAGTCCATATGACAGCCATTAGTCCCATTGATATGACAGTTTACTGTTCTACTACCAACAGGCCTGATGGTGAAAGTTGGCTAATACCCGGAGTTGCCTTCTGCTACAGTTTTTTTATTTTATACCCATAGATGTGCATAATGGTACAGAAGTCATAATGGAGAGTCAATCATTGGGCAGTTTGTTAAAGTAGCAACTTATTTTTTAATGAGTTGAAATTTTCAATAAATGAAAAAAGTTCGTATATAATAACAATGCCAATAAACATAGTACCTTTTTAAAGTTTTGAATCAAACTTACTAATAGATTTTGAAAAAAAAACTATGAATTAAAATATATTGCTCATAGTTTACAATTAAAAAATTGTCCTTTGAAGATGATTTGAAATAACAAAATGAATGAAAGCCTCAACTTAAACTCCCAACTAAATATAAATATATACTAGTA
This sequence comes from Watersipora subatra, assembly GCF_963576615.1. NCBI lineage: Eukaryota > Metazoa > Bryozoa > Gymnolaemata > Cheilostomatida > Watersiporidae > Watersipora > Watersipora subatra. Next base: position 268,213 of record NC_088715.1, read on the forward strand.
GCCTGACAATCTAGAGTGTAGTGAGAGATTATCAAGTGGTATGATAAAGTACAGACTGGGTAAGTTGATTGGTGCAGGTATTACAGTGTCTGCCTGCTAAGGTAAACATCATGAGTTCAAGTCCTGTGCAAGGTAATTTTTTATCTTGGTCTCAAATCCTGGCTTCAGACATACACTGAATTTGCTACAGTAAAAGATTTCTGCCTAACTCTTTTGTCAACAAATTAATTTTTTCAACAAGACATAATTGAATAGGTAAAGTCTAATATCTGACAAGGGTACATATAAGCTGTCATAACCTTTGAACCATGCCGTCTATAAAAAGACTTTGATACAAGATTAAAATTTTGAAATTATACATCACAAATACTCTGAGGGGGTGTAGAAGACAGATTTATGTACAATTATTCTGTAAAGTTCATGAATGATCGATTAGTGCAGTTGTTAAGGTGTTGTCAACCAAGCAGCATGTTGTGAGTTCAAATCCTCTACAGGGCAATATTTTATTCCAACTTCCAAACCGTAATTACAAATAGATAAATATGTAGCCTACTCTTAGCATTGCATAAACTAGTCCAACCAAATTACAGTAATTAACTAGACATGTAGTGTAAGCAAGTTATACTACTAGAAATTCCACTGTCATACAGCCCACGACCAAAGAGATGGCCAGAGATATTGGCAAAAAAATAAAGGGTACTAATGGTTGAGAAATGCAATATTAGCAATCAAATGGCTCTGCAGTGCAATAGGATAACTGTAATGTACTGGGTGTGGGTGTTATTATATACAACAATAAGCAATAATGAATGGAAAAGATGTTTATATTTTCCCCCTGCAACAGGAGAAATGCAATATTGGCCAATATTAGAAGTAAAATGCACTGATATTCTTAGAATAATCAATTTTATTAATATAGTAATAATAGAAAACCAATACACAATTTTGTTTACATTTCAAAACGTCATAGGTAGCAATATCAAGAAGTTGTGGTATTTATATAGGTTTTTAGAAAATTTATTTAAAAAGTGTTTGGTCATGACAAACAACAACAATGAAAGGAAAATATTACGTTTATATCTCTCTCTTGCAATAGGAGAAATGCAATGTTGGCCAATATTATAAGTAAAATGCACTGATATTATTAAAATAACCAATATTGTTAATATAGTAATACAGCAATAATAGAAAACCTATGAGCATTAATGCGTCTCGAAGATTTCTGCAAACTGCAGCAAAATAAAAGCTGTTATAAAAGTGTTATGAAGCTATAGGCCTAATTTACTGTAATGTATGTAATTCAACAACGATAAAGAAATATGTTTATTATAATTCTGGAATGCAAAATTAGAAGTAAAATGGCAAGCTACTGTGTACTATACAGTTTCAAAGTTGGTTGCGTTGAATGTAGAATGGTTTTGATAAGCGATCTTTAACAGAAAGCGGGTAGGAGCATTCACTCGTATAAAAATGTAGCAAAATAAAAGATGTTCTCGTCATGAAGGGGCGTTGTAGTTTGGCCCTAGCTTGTACGTAAGTTGTAAAGAATTTCGGCTAACGTTTTAAATAATGAAACCTTCGGTGATTGGACAAAAAACATAGGCTGATAAACGGTGTACCACAATTTCGTACCTGTAAATCGGTCTACGCCTCAAACGGTCTACGTTTATTACAAAAACCTTCGAATAAATTCGATTACAAGTAAACAGTACCATAGACTGGTAAAATGAACACGGTTTTCTCGTGAAATATGCACTACTAAATTCTTCTACAATCGGTCGCACGGCTTTATTGGCGTTTCAATTTTCGGTCTTAACTTTTATTAAACCGAGCTTTTCAAGCTTTTTGTGGCGATTTTCGTTCAAATAAATCTGTCTATTTGTGTATAATCCGATCAGATGGGTAAGTTTAAAGATAATACCGACAATTTACAAAGACTTGGTAACATATTTAAATAGGTTTAAATGTGTTTTGTATCGTTATTATACTTTTACGACTTTACATTCCGATGCTTAAATTTCTTGATGAAATTTCTAGCCAAGGGTTCGTCTCATTGTTGATGAATAATTTTCGTAAGTTGTGTGCACATGCATTTATCATAAAAAACTCGCACACATCGCTCCGCTCGTTTGCTCGTGGGATAAGGTAGAATTGAGAAAAGGCTTCTAAATCAAAAACAGATATGAAGCAATGATCACAAACTAGCAACTGTCAGTCTCACCTATGAGAGACCATCATGTGTAATAAGTATGTGTACCATTATTCTAAAAAGCAACAAGGTGGTCGAGTTGCACAGGTGGTAGATAGCTTAGTTAGCAAGTCGAGTATCTGGGTTCGATTCCCGTGTAGGGAATATTTTTGCATAATGCTTTCAGCATGACCTCAAAATAATGGACAGACATGGCTCTGGTTCTAGAACAAATTGATTTGTTGATAAAAGATTTGTTGATAACTTTACTCACTGAAATCTAGTCGCCTTTCCCATGATCCTAAGTTGGCACTAAATGGTCCTGTCACCATTGGCAACTGACAACTATTAACAGGTACTTATGCTGTGATAATCACTGCAGGTGAGCAAGCTTCTTCACATTCAGCTTTAGTTCTACAATACAAAGGAACAATTGAAAGTTTCTGGTTTTGATTCAATAGAAGTTGTATGACCATGACTTGGTTTAAACAAAATGGAGGACAATTCCAAAAGTGCTCAAAGTTGTTCAAGATCACCAACATCACTCTAATGAACAAATTAAATCTCACTTCTCATTGGTGCAAACCACTATTAGAGTTTTGATAAGACTACGAAAAACTCTAGACAAAAACTCCTATGCAAAACTAAAACACAGAGTGTAAGTACATGTGTATTATTAAATATTCAGAGATGTCTGAAGGCAGATGACTGGTGCAGGTGTTGATCTACAAAGTTGAATGTCCAGGGTTCAAGTCATATCCATAGCAGTCTTTTATCCTCACCTCCAACCCTGGACTCAGGCACACACAACATTCATTGCAGTAAATATTGTATTTGTAACACAATCAGTCACCCTAGACTCTTTTACTTTCTATACAAAGAAGCCACTCATTCTTGCTGATAATATATACCTGCATGTATGTGTATTGTGATGTCCGTAATACACAATACACAGTGTATTCAACAATATTTACTATAATAAAAGCTGTGCCAGTTCACCAGTTCACCCGCCCGATTGAAGCCTCACTTAAATGTTACAAAACGATTGCTTCACACGAGATTAGAACTCGCAACACGTAGTTTAGCTGCACCATACACTCCTATCTGCACTAATTTACCAACTCAATCAATTAATGATAATCATGCAGCTATTACACATGACAATCTCTCACAACACTCCAGACTACCAGGGTGTTATTTGAAAATATAATTAGTCATGATGAGCCCATATGACAGCCATTAGTCAAATTGATATGACAGTTTACTGTTCTGGTACTAACAGGCCTGATTGTAAAAGTTTGCTAGTAAAAGGAGTTGTCTTCTGCTGCAGGATGCCAATTTATATACATAGATGTGCAAAGTGTAGAAGTCATAGTGGACAGGCAAGCATTGAGCAGTTTTTTATAGTAACAATTGCCTCTGCATTTCTTTAAAACTTTTAATAAATTTAAATGTTTATGTATAATAACAAGGCCAATTAACTTAGTATTTCATAGGCGTAGATTGAAAAAGCTAGAAGTCAAAATAAACAGTACACTTTTAGGAATTTTATTAACATAAAAGAATAATAACAACAATAATTTAAAGACATTCATACAAAGATAAAATGGTCAAATAACAGATTTTTAATAATAAACCTCTGATTGCATTTAAAGATTACTACAAATTAAAACTACTGAAAAAGAAAACCAAAACGCTTCTAGTTTAAAGTTTACTCAAATATATTCTTTGAAGATGATTTGAAATAACAAAATGAAGGAAAGCCTCAACTTAAACTCCCAAATAAATATAAATGTCTACTAGTATCCTAACAATCTAGAGTGTAGTGAGAGATCATCAAGTATTATGCTAAAGTACAGACTGGGTAAGTTGATTGGTGCAGGTATTACAGTGTCTGCCTGCTAAGGTAAACATCATGAGTTCAAGTACTGTGCAGGGCAACTTTTTATGCTGGTCTCCGGTCCTGGCTTCAGACATACACTGAATTTGTTACAGTAAATATTTCTTACCTAACTCTTTTGTTACCAAATTAATTTCTGTATCGAGACATAATTGCAGAGGTAACACCTTATATTTGATGAAGGTGCGTATACTTGTGAACCATCATAAAGTTTGAACCACACCGTCTGTAAAAAAATTATTTTGATATCAAATTATTCAGCATAACATTTAACACCGGATGATGCCATAAAAAAGCCCCAAAAGTGTTGCAGAATGAGCTCGGACACATTTTCGGCCATTTCCCCTACTTCTGTGAGCATGTCGAAGTCGAAGAAGTTATCAATATTATTACCGCTAACAATAAAATAATCCCCCAATAACAATAATACTAATAATCTGTAGTACTATTGTTCAATATAATTCACCCAAAGTCTATCGATCCACAATGAGTGCAACTCTGTAACCGTAATGTGTCTGGCACGGCTGGTTGTTGCTAAGAAGAAAGCGTGATAAAAATATGTTTTTGAAGAGTTTAAACAGCAATAAATTTTCACTGATTTCTACCTTGAAACATCTTAGCAGTCAGGCCACGTCAAACATCAAAAACATCAAATGATAGAATAATATTAAAACTGTCTGATAGAATCAACTACAATTTGGTGCAACTACATATTCAACTACTTCCTTCGGCTCAAGTACAGATATGATTGGCTCCTTCTGTTTAAGTACAGATATGATTGGCTCCTTCTGTTTAAGTACATATATGATTGGCTAATAAATCAACTCACTAATCAAACACTTTGCACAAAGCCTACTAAAGCAGTACCATGTGACCCTTGGCCATATGCCAACACTGTGGTAAGTCACACTACTCGGCTCATGGTATTCATAGTGACGCAGCTCATGGTTAAAATAGTTACTCACTTAATACACTGACAGTTAATTATAATCTGTAGACAATGTAGTTAGCCTCCTAACCATCTTATGGTGTCATAGCTGTTCATTTTTAACAAAAAACAGTTATTACGGCAATCAGGTAGTCATTGGGTCAACATAGATGAACAGACCAGAAATATCAATTCAACTTACGTGAAACTGTTCTTATTCCGTCTGATCTTTTATAACTTAGCTTGACACAAACCCTTCACTTATTAGCCAATAACAGAAAGAATGCCAGACACTCTCCAGACACTGATGATGTTATAGGTAATTTACGCTATTCAAACAGTAAAATATATGTAAATTACCTAATATGTGTACACTGCCTATTTCGTCCCAATATATTCCCAAACTCACCCTCTTTGTCATATAAAAAGAAATAATAGACTCCACTTTTAAAATTGTTGGCTGTATCTTACTTGCAGCATTTTCATGTCAATTCCACTTGTTTTATGTTGCAGTAATTTTACAATAAGTACATTTTTACGGCTATATACGGTGATTTATTTAATTTTGGTAGACATCTAGGTCTATTCAGCGAAGTAAAACTAGTAACAAATATTTTACACGTTTACAACAAAGTAATTACAAGTATTTTTCAGCTATAATTAGAATGTTGCGTAGTAATCCTTTGGCTATCTGTCTCTATTTGTCTCTATTTGTCTCTAGGTTTCTAGGTTAGGATAAAATATATCTTTAAACGATATGTCGACTTGAAACATTCACATTGATAGACCAACATAGAATGTCTGCACCTATCCGATGGCCTCGAAGGATTTCTGACCAATTGCGGCTACTTATTCCCTCCGGTTTGTCGACATTTTTGATGGTCTATCACAGCAAATAATAATTTCATAGAACTTGTATATACTGTATACCGCAATGAAGACAACCGTATATGTACGTTATTTTGTTTTTCTAGAGTGGCAGGAGAAAGAAAGTGGCATTTTAAGGCTAACTAGAAGATTATCGCCATTCAAATCGGTCTGACTCCATGGTTAGAGATTAAGATAAAAAAATTGCTTTGCGAATGACTAGAACTTCTGACCATCAGGTTACTAGTCTCACAGTCTAACAGCTGCGCTAATCAAAAGCCTATCATTTGTTCAAAATATTTGGGCAATTAAGTATTTGATGTGCTTTAATGGGCTCATCAGACGATCTCTAACAGCGCACTAGATGACTAGTGTACTATTTTCTATAAACAATAAAAAAATAAATATAAAAGGAATTAACTATAGTAGCAAATTTATGATTTATGGTCGTTAATTTACTTTTTAAAATATTTATTTTCCATACTTTCACCCAATTTTTCACTAAAGATATTCTCACTCATACATACTCAACACACCATACTTTTTCACACTTTTGTCATGGAGTAAGTTTTTACATTTCCGTTTTTATCTAGGTTTAAAGGATAAATAACCGAGGTTTAGAGGCTATATAACCTAGGTTTAGAGGCTATATAACCATATATAACACAGTCTTCTGTTAGCATCGCATATACTAGCTGAAGCAATTTACAGTAATTAAACAGGCAAGTAATGTGAACAAGGCAACTAATGCAATTATTGTTAGTATGGTAAATATGGCTAGCTGGAGAATTGGCTTCAGAAACAGATATGAAGCAATGATCACAAATTATAGTAGCTGGCAGTCTTAAGTGTTATGAGAGATCCTCATATGTAATAAGTATGCACACAGTTCTACTAAAATGCAACAAGGTGATCGAGTGGCAAAGGTGGTAGATAGCTTAGTTGGAAAGTCTAATAGCCGGGTTCGATTATAGGTCACGGAATCTTTTTTTCAAAGTGATTTCAGCATGGCTTCAGGCGAACATGGTTCTTATTATAGTAAATACTGAATTGTTGATAAAACAAAACATTTCTCAACAATTTAGTTCTCGTAAACAGTTATATTAATCACTTTACTCACTGGAATCTATTTTCGTTCTTTGACAACCTTTGTAAATAGATTGGTCACCTCTATTCCTCAGTGATTTTAGGTGTGCCCTACAAGGTCCTGCCAGCATTGGGAGCGGACAAGTATTACCAGGTACATATGCTGTGATATTCACTACAGGTGGGCAAGCTTCTCCACATTCAGATTTGGCCCTACAAACAAAAGAACAATAATTATTATTGAAATTATTATTAAAAATTTCTAGTTTTGATTCATTAGAAGTTGTATGCCCATGACTTAGTTTCAACTAAAAATAAAGACAATTCCACAAGGGTTCAAAGTTCATTCAAGATCACATACACTGCAGCCTGATGAACCAAATTACTCTCACTTATCATGAATGCAAACCACCATTACTTCTTTGCTAAGGCTATACAGAGAAATGCTAGACAAAAAATCCTACGCAAAAACTAGAACTCAGAGTATAAGTACACGTATATTAATAAATATTCAGAGATGTCTGAAGGCAGATGCTTGGTGCAGGTGTTTGAGCTTTGATCTACAAAGTTGAATGTCCAGGGTTCAAGTAATATCCATAGCAGTCTTTTATCCTCATCTCCAACCCTGGATTCAGACAGGCACGACTTTCATAACAGTAAATATTATTTTCATAACACAGTCAGTCACTCTGGACTCTCTTACTATCTACACAAAGAGGCCACACAATCCAGCTGGTTATTTACATCCGCAGGTGTATTCCATAATTGTTACTATAATAAGAGTCATGTACATTCGTCTGACTAAAACAATGCTTGAATGTTCAAAAAAGGATTGTTTCACATAGGATTCAAACTCACAACTCATAGTTTAACTGCCACACTAATACCTGCATTGATTACTGCTCTGGTACCAACAGGCCTGATGGTAAAAGTTGGCTAGTAAAAGGAGTTGTCTTCTGCTGTAGGATGCCCGTTTATATGCATAGATGTGCAAATTGTGGAAGTCATAGTGAATGTCAAGCCTTGGGCAGTTTTTTAGAAGGGAAATTGCCTTTTTAATACATTAAAACGTTAATTTGAGAATTTATCTAATTTTAACTGCGCATTATCCTGAATATCCTGAAATTTAATTTGTGTGGGTGGTACTCAAGACTGTAGACTTTTGAGGTGCTAAGGCTTACAATCTCATTTGAAACGTTTTATTTCCTTTGAGAGACCAGAGTAATTGTAGCCAAAAGACATCCACAAAAATGTGAAAGTATAGAAAATACAATATATTTTGAGAGTTTGCCAAGAGTGTCATTAGAAAAAAAATATAACACCAATAGAAAGCAATTGTGGACTTTCTGTATCCTTTCTTCTGTAAAAGTGACAACAGTGTTCATGTTATGTAAACATCGAAATCTCAGGAGCCCATAGATAGAGTCGAATGACAACTTTTCCGCCCTCAAATGTTTAGTACAAGCTAATAAACCAGGGTTTACTAGGTACTTTTGCTTTTACCCACCCGAAACATTAGCAAGGTTGTCAGCAAAAAATGCATGTTCAAGAAGCATGGTGAAAAAGTGATAACTCAAGTGTTAATATTAATTTGAGCTCTAAACAAGAAATTATTTTGCATAGACAATGTAAAACGTGTTATTATTTTGTCAGCTATTAAAGCAATACCAGTAGATCCCATTGTCATATTAAATCCCTATATAAGTTGTACACCTCCATGGTTAATGTCACAAATTTATGGATGAAACATTTCACAGAAGATACATCGATGCTGCTGGAATAGCATATATTGAAATTAAAATATTGATGTATAAATCTTATACCATAGTCATACCACTAACAGGCAACCTAATGGGACAGACTAGCTACATCTAGAGTTAGAAAACCATGACAACCGGGAAAACCATAATAACCGGGTAAACCATAACAACCAGGTAAACCATAACAAACAGGCAAACCATAACAACCTGAGTAAACCATAACAACCAGGTAAACAATAACAACCAGTTAAACCATAACAAACAGGCAAACCATAACAACCGGAGTAAACCATAACAACCAGGTAAACAATTACAACCGGCTAAAACAATAACAAACGCGTAAACCATAACAACCAGGTAAACCATAACAACCAGGTAAACCATAACAACCAGGTAAACCATAACAACCAGGTAAACCATAACAACCAGGTAAACCATAACAACCAGGTAAACCATAACAACCAGGTAAACCATAACAACCAAGTAAACCATAACAACCAAGTAAACAATAACAACCAAGTAAACCATAACAACCAAGTAAACCATAACAACCAAGTAAACAATAACAACCAAGTAAACAATTACAACCAAGTAAACCATAACAACCAAGTAAACCATAACAACCAAGTAAACCATAACAACCAGGTAAACCATAACAACCAGGTAAACTATAACAACAGCTTGTTATAACTGACCACTGCAGCCTATCCTTTGAAGTTACCAACTCTATATGCTATAGCAAATATTCTAATTACACCAATTAATATGTAGCTTGGAAGATCAATTTTATTCATTTACAACCTGAATTTGATTCTAGCTGAAATGAGTAACACTTGCTCAACACCTTCAACCTTTTAAACCAGCACAAATTGTTACAATCATCGAGTCTTAACCTTGAAATAGGGCAATGAGACTGCATTATTTAGAGGCCATGAACTCCACACAAATTAATGATGTCATAGATCCTGTTTAGATTGCGCTTTCAGTTGCAGCAACAACAAAAGCTGCTCTTCTTGAGATTTGAAAGTTGTTTTCCTCTGTTTCCAGTTTCACTCATTGCTCAGTCATCGCTGCCCGCTGCCTTATTAAAATGTAAGCTTTGTAGAAAGTCAGCAGTTATATGGTCATACTACATATTCATGCTGTTTATTCACAAGGTTACTATGTAATTTCTGTTTTGAATTAAGTTCTTAGATTATTTTAGGCCAAAGGCTCTTAGACCTGATAATAATTACATTGATAAGAGAAGATAACTCATAAAACTTGATCAACTTAATTTTAGAATTTGACTTGCTGAAACTAGCACCTAAAATGATATCATCATACTGCCCATCGCGCTGTCGAAATAGATACTGCTCAATATGCAATCTTAAATATGGACGCAACCAAGACTGTACCAAAAGTATTTGCAGATATTAAATTTACTGTTTGTTTATGTTGTGTTAGAGTCGACTCACGAGATTGTAAATCAAATTCTGCTGAAAATAACCAATTCACGATGAGGGGATTCTTTTTGCATGGCGAGCATAGCCAAATTTTGCAAGCACACTTCAGACATGCATAAATTTGCTGCAGTCATTGCTAAACTACAGCAACAATTTATTGGTAAATGACTAATGCGCAATGCTCCATTAATAACTTGCGTTATGTCGTATCTATATGTATGTTTGGTTTACATGTATATCTATACCCAAAACGCCGATGCATGGCTATCTTTAGTTTCACATCCTATCCATATTCAGTTTCACTTTGTACAACTCCCAAGGCTCTACTTCATTATTAATCATAGCTACACAGTGTATATTTCTCTAATCTACTGTATAACTAGCTCAAGTTCTATTGCATCTCTACCCCTACTTACAATGGAAATATATCTCAAAGTCAATAACACAACAATACAATTATGGCATTTCCTTTCCTTTGCTGTAGATTTATCACATCTAGCGATACCTCTAATGTGTAAACCACTACAGTTTAAGGTAGCGGGTCATGTTACTAAAATATATATGGAATAATTATTTGTGAAAGACTAACTCTTACTAATTACCAAATCAATATCCTTTGTTATTGAGGTTTTTGCTCAAAGTATGCAAAGATTAGATTTTTCAATTGTGAGATAAGCTTTCTATAGTCATACATTATAGGAACTAAGTGACCAACTATAGTGACCAACGAGTGACCAACTGAGCTGTTACTTTGTATTCAAGCAGATCCTTGGGGAAGTTAATGAAAACTTAAAAAGTGTATTAATAAAGATGGCTTATCTATTAGCTAGAGTTAGGAGTGGCTGATTTTAAAGTTATCATACTAACATGTATAGGACTTACAACATTGTCAGCAGATCATCTATATACCTCTGAATTGTGTGACATGATAATTCTAATTGGCTCTTTAGTTTCATATGAACTCAAATACTGCTTCTTGTGGGCTGATTTAAAAAATTTATTATTAAGTTTGTAAACCATGATAATGGCTATTGCTAAATAACTATAATTTGAATGATTCCGCTTCTAAACATTCCTCTCTGTTTTCCATTTGACAGGAAGTCTTCACGAGCTGAGACCATGTTTTTTCACAAACTCACTAAACAACTCATTTTTCTGATTACTTTTCTATTTCAGTTTCTTAATCTCTACTGAAACTAACAAACCTACCAACACCGCAAGACCTAGTCTCATGCAACATTTCTGAGACTATGGTAACAACAACTTCTAGACATACTTACTAGCATTACCCAACGCACCGGCTATTGACTCTATGAAAAACGCAAGGACTAACTTGATAAATACTTGGAATGAAGTGACTCAAACTGACTCAACTACTTGTAACTACATACTGACATAAACTCGAGTAATAGGCAAGATAACTCAAACTACATGTATGATACAGACTCTTTGTGATTTGGTCTCACAGCTCCTACATACCTGCTTTATTTCATTTCTAACATTTTTGCTGTATTCAAGAAAACTACTGTTTATTTTCTGAGCAAGCTTGGTCTCTATCCATCTAATCACCATGTGCTGCTGTTGATAACTGGACTACTATGACTAGCACATTAGGAGGGCAGTTGCTACAGTAAGCCTCAAATATGTCAAATTGTTTCCAGGTGAGAAGATACGGTCCCCGCTAGTTAATTGGAAAATTTATCTAATTTTAACTGCACATTATTCTGAACATCCTGAAATTTAATTTTTGCGGGTAGTAGTCTAGACTTTAGACTTTTGAAGTGCTAAGGCTTACAATCTCCTCCGAAACAATTTATTTCTTTTGAGAGACCAGAGTAATTGTAGCTATATGCTTTGTTAGAAAAGACATCCACAAAAATCAAACACTATGGAAAATACAATATATTTTGAGAGTACGCCAAGGGCACAATGAGGAAATTTTTTGTAACACAGAGATAGAAAGCAATGGTAGACTCGCTGTACCCTTTCTTCTGAAAAAGTGACAACAGTGTTCATATTATGTAAACTTTTCTAATGGTTTGCAAAAACCAAATTTTGCCAATCATCCAATTAGCGATGGCCATCCAAAAGCTAAAAAAAGGTGAGCTAACCTTCGAATAAACTTAAAGAAAAATTGGCAAACTTGATTTTGGTTAAAACGATGATGAACAGCCCCCTGTATATCTAACCTGGGGGCTCTATATCATTGGTCAAAATGCTAAAAAAAAGATGTATTTTATTCCGAGCATTTCAACAGCAATCAAGTTTGGCTTATTTTAATCTGAAAACGTCCTGGCAATCACATCACTTCAAACAACCAACCAATCTCAAGTGATAGACAAGTCTCGATACTTTCCGATGATATTTTTTTTAAACTTCACACTAGAAGACTTTTAATTTGCAAAAAGCGGTCTACAGGTTTGATTTATATATAGTTTGTACAATTATCTACTAATAAATATATGGACTTGTGATAGTTTTTGTCAGTGCTCTGATAACTGGAACGCTCTAATAACTCGAACACCTTTTCCTATTGCTTCCCACAATCCTCGATCTTTTCAGGCACGACAATTCGATAGTTTTACCAGCTGCCAAGTCACTCGATAACTATCGGTGAACTCTGTCTGCTCATTGATAATTCAATACTATCACTATTGGTGGGACAACCCCAACAATAGTCGATAACACTTTTTCAAACAACAAATGCCATCCCTACACTATACTACCTACAACTGTTTATAAGCTGCTTTTGTTACTCCTGCTACATCCTGCATTCATCGGGTGAGGCTGGGAGCCAAGCATGAGATGCAATGTCGTGATGCATATTATTACCAACGTAATAAATATCTTCACTATTATTGATTGCTATGTTTAGTTGAAAGCATAGTCTAATGGTTAAGCTCATGGCCTCTAGAACTACAAGTGCCAAGGTCCAATCATCTGTGAAGCGTATTTTGGTCACTAAATTCTGATTTCTATTGCTGGACAGACAGGCTCCCACTTTTATATATTTTAGCCAAATGCAACAACAACAACGATAAACAACAACACAATGAATTTGAGCAACATACTTGGTAAGCTAGCGAAAGTAAACTTGTATTTACTAAAACAATGACTGCGTCGGCAGACGGCTAAATAATAGTTATGTCTTGCATAACGGTAATCAACTGTTTCGTTAATGACTCCATGAGCTTCAAGCTTGATTATTTTAACCGATGTAATAAAAATGCTAGCAACCCTTGAAAGTTTTGCTATCATAGTGTAGTGGATTAGATTGCTGGCCTGCCGACAGGGAGGTTGTGCAATCAAGTCATCTGCAAGGCAGATCTTTGATTCCTAATTTTTAATCGCAACAACTGGGCTGGCGACATACTTTGAGACTTATATATATAGATATACACTCTTGCAGAACTATGATTAGGCACATTTTATCCAAGTCATTCAGCTAGCTCTACCATCAAAAGCGCATTAATATACTCCTGAATATGTTATGAATAAGTCAGGTATGTTAGTTTCCAACACATTCACAACACCCAAACACTAGTTTCCATTTCAGTCGGTGCCTTTTCCACTCCCCATTTATTGGAATGATGTCATTTCAAATAGCCAAATATTTCCTCATGCTATTTGCAGTCTTCATGCAGTCACAACCAGTCAGGCAATGTTCATTAATTGTATGCAAGCTACAATATCAAAGCGATTCTGTTGAAACCTCAAGTTGAGCTTTTGGGAGCTTCATCCCAAATTTTCTCCCAAAACCTCTTGAGGTTTTGGGAGAAAATTGATGGATGAATAAATGGAAAATGGATGTCAAAACATTGTCAAACAGCATTTCTGTGATCTTTAGTAGTTGTGGTTTTGCTGTCTCATTATTCACTCATCATCAGTTTTAATCTTGACCGAGTTTTTATGCTCCTAAAGTCTGATGAGATAAAAGGAGAAACATATCAGTTTATTTGCTAGTCTCAGATTTCGATTGCTTTCTATTATTCAGTTGTCTTCTCTTTATCATCTATTTAATCAGTTTACCTTATTCTATTTTTAGACTATTAACACAGTATTTCATGACCTGTGGTGATAAGTCACATGACAGGAACAAAATGCCAACTTTTTTGTTTTTGGTAATCCTATTTTCAAATTTTTAATGTTTCGTTTGTTTGAAGCATCTACATACATCTGCACTTGATGTTTACATTTTCAGTGCAGCTGCTTGGTGCTGCCAGCCATATTTTAAAATCAGAGCAAACCATGAACTGAAGACTAAGTTTACTTTGACTGTCACTGTAACAGCGTATTTCTATAAAATTCTCATAGTTCAAGTCTAGTCTGTCCATTTGTTGATTAGTCTCCAATATGACAGCTGGCATCAAAAGGGTCTTTTTATTATACTTTTTTTACATTCAGGAGTTCAGTACTCTACAATGTTCAAATCATTTCATTGTTCAGCCCAGGGCTGTATTGTCCAAAGAAAAAGTGGTCAGGAGACTGTCAATTAGTAGTTGCCGAAGGCCTGACTTGGCCGTGCGGGGAGGGTCTGGGAGAGGAGCTGAAGTGCCCGCCCAAAGAAAAGGGGTTCGAGGGGCCTCCCCCAAAAAGATGTTGAGAATTAAGAGCAAATTTAAGGCATTTTAAAATGTATATATATCTTGTATAATTTAAGGTGGATTTCCAGGTCCTGGCAAGGTGAGTCATTTCAAGTCTTGCAAAGAGAGCTAGCTACAGAGTTACATGGTTTTGAGTTGTAACCATAAATATGTATATTTACATTTATATTCATAAATATATATACATGTACATGTGTACATAAAAAATTAATTGTTATAACTTGACCCTTGTCTCTTAAAATTTAAATTTAAGAGCACCTGTTTCAGTTACATAAATAATTTTAAAGGTTGACTCTCACCAAAATTCACAGTACAGTTATTTGGTTTCAAAAGATTAACTATGTCTTACTCTGTTGTGTTGTAGGTGCCAAATATGTGGAAATGTGATTACAAGCTCGTAAAGCTCAAAAACGAAAAACAAATTTAAATTGGAATCTCTTTATTTTTCTGACGTCGTCATGAAATTTGGTTATTGTTTTGTCATGTGATGTTCCTACGTGAATTGAAAGGCCAATAAAAAGCTCAATATAAAACTTATCGTAGCACTAGTTTATGACAAACACTTTGGGTTTTACCAAAGACCCTGTATCAAATATAGATGCTCGTTACTTTACAGTTTTGTTTTGGTCTGGTTTAATTGGCAAGTCGTAATCTGATCATGTGACCCAATACTTCGAAAATAATTTCTGCAGCACTTTTCGACTATCACAAGTGACCAACAGACTCGTCATGATTATCAGACAATGATATGTACTCTTTCGAGGTAAGGTTAAATATTAAACAGATTAAAAAAATTTAAACAGAATTTTTACAGTAAGCTATAAGATATCACTGTTAAAAGTGACAGCATTACAATGACGATGAAACAGATGCGTCAGAACAATAGACATAGTTTTATTGAATGCGTAAAGTATATTTGGGAAAATATTTCAACGAATAAGGTTGCATGAAGGTGTAAACAGAAACCATATCTCACGACTGCGTCACATTTGAGCCGTTTTGGAAAGGAAATCCAAACTACGGCGGTCGTGTGTGGCTGCAATTAACTGTTCGTTTTTTAGCTTTTAAGAGCTTGTAATCACGTTTCCGCATATTTTGCACCTACAACACAGCAGAGTAAGACATGGTGAATCTTCTGATATCAAATACCTGTAATGTGAATTTTGTTGCAAGTCAACATTTAAATAATATATTACAGGCACCAGGGAAAGACAACAATTAGATTACTTGGCCTGCTTAAAACTTACTATGTTTAAATTATGGCCACCTAGGAACACAATAAGCAACAAACTTGGCCTGCAAACATAATACATGTACATGTGTACATGGAAGATTGATTGTTACAGGCCTGTATTCACTGGTTGCAAGTTGGGGCGGCTAATGTTAGGCGACTAGTTATGAACTGATAGGAGGGGACGGTGTAAGACCCCCAACAGGTTTCTCTCATGTAGGGCCTCAGCCGGGCCTCTCGTGTTAAGTTTTAAAAAAATTATTAGAAAGTATCAACATTTTTCTACTTTTTGAGATTTGTTTTAGGTGACTGCCAGGACAATTTTATATTAAAATATACTAAACATGACTGCAGTTGATACGCTCAGAAAAAAATACATCTTTTTCTTTTGAGCGTTCCATCAAAGATCAATTTTGCCGATTTTATTTTAAGTTCATCCGAAGGTTTCTACGCTTTCCTTTGGCCATTGCCAAGCGGATGTCTGTTAAAACTGACCTTTTGCAAACCAGTCGTTAACAAGAATAATTTGCCGATGATGATAATAATGACGCCAAAGAACTATTAAAAGTTGACGTTTATCTCTATGGCTGGGATAAAGTGATATTCTACAGCGACAAAAAACCGTTCCCGTAGCCATTGGGCAACTGTTCGAGTTAATGATGTTGAGGTTGAGTTATCTAAAGCAATTCCTAAAACTGCTAAAAAGTTGGGGCGGCTCAGCCGGCCAATACGGGCTTGGATTGTTATAGCCTGACACTTCTCTTTTAAAAAGCTTTTCTGTCAATGTGTCCATGGCAATAATCTTTTACAACAGATTCTGTATCTATTTCAACATCTTTATATATGTGTAATATTAGATGATTATTTAGACAGTCTGCCCGATGGTGTTCCTCATGCTTGGATTTGCTTCATTGCAGAAAAGTATCTTTCGCCAACTGGATTGGTGGCAGGCAAAACCAATACTAGATTAGTGAGCCTCCCAAGTTCATCGCTAGTTGCTAGAGCATGACGTAATTAGTTTTAATTTGCACGTAATTAGTTGTTGGAAATTCCAAGTGAATGAGCTTAGACCGAAACTCTTAGTAATTAACCGCGGAAGACCACTAAAAGGTTGGGGCTGCTCAGCTGCCCAGCCGCCTCAGGGAATACGGGCCTGCGAATTTTAGTGTCACGTAATGACCTCCCCCATGTATGCTGCCGATTTTGCAATTTCTGAGATTCTGACGGAAGAAAAGTGCTCCGGATGGTTCCGGAATCTCCTAATAGAACAATACAGTACTGGTTCAGCCTCATTAACTAACAGATGAAATAGAACAATGGTGCAACAATATCTATCATAGATTAGGGATACTTGATTATCTACCACATAGACCTGCACATGTCCATAAATTGAGAATTACACTCTCCATATGCATATCACTTTAATGATTGGGAACTGATCAGTTAGTGACTCTAATAATAGCTTTTGTCATATTCATCAACCATGAATCTTCTACAATAAGCATTTCATTATCGCAGCATTTAAGCATTACCTATTTACAGAGATTTCATGTCATTGCTAATATTTATTTTTAAAGAGATGTTTACTTATTCACCACCCACAATACTCGCTTATCTCGACCCATCATGTACCCTGAACATCACAAAGAGCTACCCTATTTCTTGTGTGGCTTTCCTGTTACATCTTGTGCTGTTTCCTTCCCAATTACTTGCTTATTTTGGCAGTTATAGAGTCGCGCCAGATAGGTTAGTGGTCGGCTCCAGCTCCCATTACTTCCGTTAGAGAAGACTTAGTACATGTCTTGACCAATAGAAGACAAGAGTAAAAAAGGTTTTGATTTTTTTATAACTTTTCACTTCAAAGAATCTTCCTAGTTTTAATTTTAAATGTTCACCTTGTGTATTAAAATATATTACCGTAAAACCTCCAACTGAGCGCCATGTCGCTCTATTTTTGTACCCTTTTTTACAGTGGTGGTCAATTTGAGGCGGCGTTTAAATAGAGGCAGGCAGTGTATTCTTTAATGGCCCGTCAGAATTGTTGAAAGATAAATTTAGCCCTACTACGGGTGAAGCGAAACATAAATATTATCACTATTAAACATAATCGTATCGTTTACATTAATAACGATTTTTATTATTGTTAGCGATTAATTATCAATACAATTTTGTGGGCCCTTTTCTATAGATCACTTGATATTATGGGTTCATAAAGGTCAAAGAAAGTCAAAGTGACAGTCAAATAGAGGTGGTATTCAAATGTAGGTAGCATTCAGTGGGTTTCTGGTATATCAGATAGGATTTGTTATAAGGAGAGTGTTAATTTAGGATATCAAAGTTCTTCTATGTGTTGCTAGTCAAAGCATCTATGCACGGTAACAAAGTGATACCTCACTAATTTTTGTCGTGCTTTTTAATATCGTCTGGTTCATCAATAGAAATAGAGCCATACTTCAACATACGAGCTTAATGAGTTCTGGAACATAGCTCCCATTCCAATTCTCATATCTCAAAACATTTTTTCTTATGTAATTAATAAAAAGGAATTAATTGGTTCCTTACAGTAGAATGAGGATGCTAAAGGGGATATTTCAATGGAATTGTGTTTTTCATTTGGCTAATTCACTACCCACAGTCAAAAAGTAACAAGTGCATATCTAATGGTTATGTTCTGCAATAAAACACCATCTTTATATGCAGTACTGTATAGAGTTCTCACCTTCGAGACAGACGGTAGAGGCTAGCGGTGGTTCAGGAAATACTTGACTACAACTCAATCTGAACACTACACTTTTGTCACGCTACGCAACAGTAAAGATACTTTACATTTAACTTAACTTAATTTACGCATACAATTGTAAATATGTTTTTATTTTACCTTAAGCTTATTCAAATTTCGTTTTGCATTTTTATATTTTCCGATTAAGATCATTTTGTTTCACTTTTAGACTTTTTATCACTTTCAATCATCGCTAGCCTTCTTTATCATTTTTATCCGACGAGAAAGAATGAGCGATGCTGTTGTTGTAAGCATTGGAACTCTCTCGTATGCTAGTAACTCTAATTTATCTCATATCTCAAGGCTTGTGTCGGCTCAGAATTAATCTCGTATCTCAAATTTCTTACCAGTTGGAAAGCTCTTTTGTCGAGGCATACAGTATTTCTATTGTGTATTCTACAAAGGAAGAGAGTTGATGTTCACATAAGATTAATATTGCTATCTAAGAATATTTTTGTACTATAATGTATTACTAAATAGATTACCAAAAATTCTGTCACCACTCGCAGGTTTCATTGCTGATTTTTTAACCTAGTTTATCAAGGAGTGTCAGATAACCTAGTTATCTGTTATATAGATAACCTTTTTATCAAGATAACCTAATTTCTCTGGTGATTGTCACAAAATGGTGAGGTGAGGGTCAGCATATAGTAGTCCGGTGAAGTTTTGCTTACAAGCTATATTATGTGACAAACAATCTAGTAGTAAATGCCAGCTGGTCACATTGGTTGAGTGCTCTCTTCATTTCCATTCACTGAATTAAAATAGCTCAACTTATAACTTGGGTGGTCGCTCCTTGTGTGGCAATAGCTAAAACTGTCAGTTTGAGTTTAACAATATGGGATAGTAGGTGGGCCTTGAGTGGGATACAGAGGGCTGGAGCTCAACTCCATGGTGAGACTCTCAGTAGGACATAATGGTAACAAGTAATAATAGTAATTATAATATTAATAATAGCAAAGTTTACAGTACTTTATAGCTATCAACTATAACTAGTAATTTATTATTAATACTTTGTTTATAGCTCTGTTTCTTTTAATTTCTATACAGATAGAGAAGTGGTATCACATGTTTTAATTCCGTCTTGCATCACACCTGTATTATTTATTAACGATTGTGTGTGTTTATATGGAACTTTTATCTAAGGCGCATCATGGCGAGTGACAATCATGCTAATTCTTCCAGGACAGTTTCATCTTCTTTCACAATTTCAGGTCAACATGATAAAAAGTTTGATATCATCAAGAAGTTTATTACTCTTTGATAACTATCTGAGGATTAGATACACCAAACCAAAGGTTGACAATGTACGCTCACTATACATGGAGATTATTCTGTACTTTGCTCGTATGAACCTATGTCATCTGCGGAGGAACATTTGCTGAATGACAGTGCAAGTTGACTTGGAGAGTATGTCAGAGGATATTCAGTTTATAATTTAGAATTGTTTACTACTAAAATTACCGCGAAATCTCTATTTGAATGACATTGCATTCTATTTTTAACCTTTTCCCTATTTATAATAGCAGTCAAATAGAGGGTGGTGTTGTATTTTGCATATAGCTCATCTGAATTTAGGAAGCTAAGTTTGACCATTTTACAGGCGAAGTCAATGTCGTAACCCTTAATGTCATTAACTCTTTTGAAAGTAATAAATCTGCTAACTTGTTGAGGATCCCTAAATAACAAGCATGGGAGGCCGAGTAATATCTCTACCAGTTGATATCTATTGTTTACAGTTAACCCGTGATGATATGTATAGCATGTGATTCTGTTGCCCTGCCTTGCAATTTGTTAGTGATCTGAATTTTTTTTATTTTGTACCAAGTTTGGAGGTAAATTACAGTTTGCAATCAAAACTGACATTTACATGCAATAGAAGAGGAGTTATGAGGGTCGATCCATTGCAATCCGCGTTAGGATAACTGCACGGATGCTATTAAATAATATATGCTATAAATCTTGAACTTTACAAGCTTTATAGTAATAATTTATCAGATGTTACAAATGTTAACATTCACGAACAAGTGACAAACAAACCATTTGTTGCATTTGATACAACAAACATCTTCTGGCTATTCAATATCTTCCATAACGTTTGTTGACATTTAATCTTCTTCTGCGCCGCTGAATTAAACACTATTAGCATCCAAACACATTTTTGAGTAGAGCGAAACACTTACATGTTGCATTTCCCGCAAATGATAAACCTATAGCGGCATCGCTAAGCACAACTTACTAAAACAGCAAACAGACTAAAACTAGTCGCTCACATACCATCGTAAATGTAAACCGTTTTATACATGCATCAAAGTATCAAGACCGCGTCAAACAAAGGAACTACTATTATTCTGATAGTTAATAATTATTTCTATGGTGTTGATTTCAAAGTTAATTATAATTATTTGTTATTAATGGAACCGAGTCATTATTAGTACAATTTTGAGAACAATTTTCTGCTGGTCACTCGCCATTATGGGCTTGTGAAGTTTTAAAAGAATGTCAAAGTGATGTTCAAATGGAGGTAGTGTTTATTTAAAGGTTTTACGGCGAGTTAAAATAAATTGAATAGAATTTATTAACTGTTTTTTGATTGCAGCTGCTAATACCAAACTTTGTCTTTAGAAAAGTCGTAACAATACTTAAATAATGTTCACTTACTGCCAGCTTGCCTTGTCACATGATAAACTGACCAAAGATAAAATATCTAATTTTATTGATTTAAGCTGGCACAACTTATCACAACTATGGCCACATTTTGCAATGGGCGGACAAATCCTTATTTCAAGCAAAACTTCATGTGTCTTTGAAAAGTGTAACAAGCTTTCAACCATACTTGGCCTCAATGCTGTTATTATCTGCCCTTACACTAAGTGTTTGGTATTTGGGAATTTATCTGAGAAACAGTAGCCTTAATTAGTAGACCTTGAGTAGCACCTGTCACTAGCTATCTTACTATGTGTGACATTGGTTAGCAAGTGTCTATAAGTTATGCACTGTTGTTGCTAGCTGAGTGTGAGTGGCTGATATGCTGGGATATTTAACACACATGTACTTACTTGAGTCTTTAAATATTTTCATTAACTATCTACTGTTTGTGATTGATTATTACTAAAATGAAATATAAACATTGTAATTAGTACCTACATGTTAATCAAAAACGGATATTTATCTTGAGTTCTATTTAATTGTAGCAACATGAATTGTATAAAGGTTTATTTTATAAAAAATTGCTATTCGTCACATTACTACCAGTGGTCACAGTGTGAATATTTATAGTGCCCGATGCCATTCTGTTACTAGTAAAAGTAACATATTGTTTGTTATTTTATTATATGAAATTAAAAATATTTAGTTAAAGTTTGTTATCAAACTGGCTAAATATAATTTTTGCCAATATTTCAAGTGCATTTTTAGTCATTTCAAGCAGATAAACTTCACTTTAAATAATGAACAACAAGTGCAACCAGCAATTTAAAAGGCTGTATAACCAGCCAATCATGAAGCTGCAGTAACAACTAGCTTCTATTCTTTTATTCAATATCTGATAAATTCATCATGAATCACTGTTTGAGTTACTCTTATTCAGCTCAGCCAATCAGGAGACAGATAACATTATTATAACCAGCTACAACCTATTAAGAAGCTTGTAGTAGTCAGAGCAGGTGACAAACAAAATAGCAACAGGTAAGTATAACTTATATATTATATTAGCATCTGTTAATATTGTACTTTCTGGGAATAATAGAGTAGATGAGGAGAGACACTGAGTCAGTGTGATTATAATATAACTCTGACCTCCTGAGACTATCACTCTCTACTCTGAGGAGACTCATAGAGTCTGTCATGTAGTGAGGTTAAGTTAAGGTCAGGAGGCTCTGGTCTCATTCCTCAGTCATAATCAGACCAGCAATCACTTCCTACTGCAGATATTTCATGTTTCTCAGCTCTGCCAGAGTCTGACTTCCCTGGCCTTATTTTTATATTCTGTAAATATCCAGGGTTCACCTGCAGCCACTCGGTTATGGTTGGCAGCTTTCCAACTCTGCAGTTGAGTCACATTTTGTACTCATTTCTATATCATATTTTACTGTATGCAGCAGCTAATAGAGTGCAGTACATATGTTACAGTTAAACATGGAAGGGCTGCTGAAGGATTATGTTAGAGATAGAAAGATAGAGATTAGTGCTTTGAGGGCAGCCTTAGAGACAGTCCAACCAGCTGAGCTACTGAGGTTACTGATTACTATCAAGCATGACTCATACTCAGCTATTATGTTAGCTGCATTTAGAGGCCACACAGAAATCTGTCGTCTGCTTCTCTCACCAATCAGAAGAACAGCAGACGAGTTGCTCTTGATGAAGTGGAAGAATGGATGGACAGCACTACACATTGCTGTAAGGAGGGGAGACAACAGTGAGTGTGTAGAGTTACTGATAGACACAGTGAGTGATGAGAGGAAGTACAAGTTTGTATCTGAGAAGACTGAAGATGGTTACACAGCTATAGGACTGGCTTCATGGTGGGGAAGTAGCAAGTGTATAGAGTCCCTCCTCTACAGTTTCTCCTCACTACAAAGAGAATCCCTATTAAACATACAGGATAACAACCTCTACACTCCACTACACTGTGCAGCATGCAGAGGACAGACTACTGCTCTGAAGGTTATATTACGATCCGTGTCTCTAGTGACTGTCTCTTCACTCCTCAACATGAAGAATAAACAGAACAGGACTCCATTGGAGGTTGCTGAGTATAGGAGAAAGAAGGAATCATCAGAGCTGTTAAAGAGATGGGAGAAGCAGCCAGTAGTAGAAGGTAGGATTGTTATACAGTGTGGTACCAGCTACTCACTTGAACTGTTCTACTGCTAAACTCTTCAGTCTCAACAACTTTCTACTGAAAATCTAAACTAAATGCTGGTAGTTCATTCATTGTATACATTTACTGTTGAACCCTGGGACATGCCCTGGATAATTGCAGCTCTATTTTCCTGTAAACTCACTGAGTCTTGTATTATGGCGCCTTACAGTGCCTCGCATTGCGTGTTTGCAACTCGAGTTGATCAACTCGAGTTGCACAACTCGAGTTGTGAACGCGCAACCCGACTTTTCAAAAGTAAGGTGCAATATATTGGTATTACGGTAGCATAACCGTAGATATGGTTATATTAACGATGGTACATAAAGAGGCACCCGTTAGCTAATAGAAATTAAACTATGTATGTACTGTAAAACTAGAACTAATAGCGAATTATTAGAATTATACTGTGCCGAGTTCTCAACTCGAGTTGTACAACTCGAGTTGCACAACTCGAGTTCACCAAAACCCAAGCCGAGTTCTTTCAACAGCAACTCGAGTTCAACAACTCGGCTTGAGAACATCTCATCATTTTATTTTCTCTAGCAATATTTTCTATATACGGAATTTATTTTGGTGCAACATTAAACGCCGTTGAGATAATTTCTATGTTCATTTTCGGTGTTCATTCAGTTTATTGTCAGATTCTAGAGAGATGACCCTTTTTTCAAATGAAAAAGAAGTTGCCCGGCTGGCTGCGACTTTCTTTTTCTCAAACAGGTTTACATACGGCAGTGAAATTTTGGCTCATGATTGGCGTTAGTAATTGAGTTTTAGTAACCAAACCGTACATCATTACATTAGAAATCAATTGTTATAATTAGAAAGGAACACAAAATTCTAAATAGCGTAACAAAACTGATGTTATCATTCAAAAAGTGATGTTTAAACGTAAGAGGCGCTCACTTAAAACTCATTAATTAAAGCCATTTTGAATAAAATTTTGGAATTTTGTGTTCCTTTCTAATTATAACTATTGACTTTCGATGTAATGATGTAGGTTTTGATTACTAAAACTCAATTACTAAAGCCAAACATGAGCCCAAATTTTACTGTCGTATGTAAACCTGTTTGGGAAAAAAATTTTGCTGCTCGGTTCTCATATAGATTGTTTTTAGTTTGCTTTTTACATTCTACAATTGTTTTTGTCTCTTTAAATTTATAGAAATGAATATGCGCAAATCTCGCCAATATATATAATTTAAATATGTATACATATTTAAATTATTATTATTAAATTTATGTAAATGAAACACCCCAATTACTCACTTTGCTTTCTTTACGAACCCGTGTTAGTTTTGCGTAACGCAACTCGAGTTCATCAAAAACCCAGGCCGAGTTGTACAACACGGCAACTCGAGTTGTACAACTCGAGTTGTGAACGCGCAAGGCGAGGCACTGTAAGGCGCCATACTTGTATAGACAGAGTGCTGCTTGTCTCCAGCCTCCAGCTGAACAGTTTATAGTCTAAGTATTTAAATTAATGTTAATATTTAAAACTGGTAGGATTGAAGTGATGTTAGCAGCTCTTTGAATATCAACTCCTTGTGGCAGACTCAGTAGCTTGACTTTCGTGTTCCACACTATTCTGTCTGTTAATATTTCTGTATTTTGAAATGTCTGAGATGTGAAGAATTTAACACAATAGTAATGATACTATGATTATTGTATGTAGTGTTAGACTAGTGAGTCATTCCTTCAAGCTGAGGTTAGAGGTTAAACATTACACTCCTTTTTATGAATAGCTAATCATCTATGCAGCAGTTTTTGATGGAAAGTAGAAAGTATTACAACCATATTTTACACTGCTGTAGATTATTCACAACATTGTAGTTGTTCCTAACATAACATGACTCCATCGTTTGTCATTTTTAGTAGTTAACTGAATGACAGACTAAAGTACATATTGTAGCATCTTCATGCCTCAATAATCAGCATTTAAATCTATAACAAAAAGTGTTTGATTTGAAGAATAGAATCAGAATAGTTGGTTTGCGGTTGTTCTGAACTGTAAGACGTTGTGCGGTTCCATCTTCTAAGGCAGGTGTATTAGGAACAGCTAGTATGATGTTGAGTATTGGATGATTTTATATTTGCTGGTGCTGGTTGGAGGATTTCCTACAAAATAACATCAAAATTTATTTTTACCAGATACAATCAACCTCTCTTCCATTAAGTCCTGTAGATATGAAATGATGTTTTAGTTTTATTCATCTCACACATTACATATCGTGGTATGTTTGGCTTGGTTGGCAATAACTACAAAGTTTTATAACTTTTTAAAAAATTTCATTTTGCTTGAGAGCGCGAATGGCTTCTGCGCGTGAAACACTGAGTACTACTACAATGCATCTAGTGGCCGGTCGCTATTCAGCCAGGGAAATAAGCATACTTTTGAATTAGAGTGAGTGTATTGAAACTTCATCAAGCGACCAGCCTGCCGGAATGCATAGGTGTGCATGTTCACGAAAGTTTTGCTTGCAAGAAGCTCGATCAAACTTGCAGCGTTTAAATAGCTGAGAAGTCAAGCTATTATTAGTAGTACGCTGGACTCAGCTCCTACGAACAGCACCTAACAGCCTGTTTGCCCTACCTGCTTTGAAGTCAGCCAGCCAACCTGTCGCAAGCTTGCGCGAGTCCATGAAGCTCATGCGCTTTTGATTTCAAGTAAAGGCCGATTGCACAATTTCACTGCTGAGTACACGACTCTATCGCACTCCACATAATCGGTCTGCCTACTTGTGTGCAAGATTGCCAGCCTCTACACTACTATATACAATGCACATACAGTAGAGTATTTTTATAGAACGGCTCAATACTGAGATCGGCCACCAACACCTGCGCCAGGCCAGCTTGTTTCTGTCTCTAGGCACTTGCCTTTGCCTCTGGACATTTGCCTCTGTGACCCACTCACTGCCTCTGTGCTTCTACATAATATGTCCCTGCTTCTACACCCCTCAGTATCTGCGCTACCATTTACATTCCTGCCTTTATGCCCATTCATTCAGTTCCTTCTGTAATTAACAGTGCATATGAAAGCCTTGTTAGCATATAAATGTGCTAAGGTAAACCTACTCACCAATGTATTCAGCATCTTCTATCATTGTCAATTGTGAGCAATGAAAGTGTTGAATATCTATCAGCAAGTTTTTTTTCACTTTGCTGCAGCTTTGGATGACGCTAGACAACGAATCGCAACACTACAGAGAGAAAGTGACCAGAAGTTCACTGGTCTACAGAGAGAAGGCGACCAGAAAGTATCAGCTCTACAGAGACATAGTCAGCAGCAGGCAGAAGGTAACTTCCTATGCTATTATTTCACTAGTCCATTGTTAGTATAGTACTGATGGAAAGGTTTGTTACTTTTGTAATTGGCTATGCATGTCAGAGTCAAGGGGTGGTCACACGAGCGTCGAACCGAACTAAATGACGCAAAACGACGTCGTTTTCAGCTCTAAAAAGTTCGACTGAGGACATTTCTGGCCGAAACGAACTATTTCGGTACTGCTCGAAATTTTGTGCCGAACCCTTGCTCTTATTGGCTGGTTGAAATTCTAAAATTCTAGCGAGCACGCGTCACATTTCTCCTAGTAAAGTTAAAAAAGAAATGGGACGATACTTTTATTTCGTTAAATAAACAACATGAAGCAATTTACGACAAGGTTCACCCTGACTTGTGATTGGGTTGCATAAATGTAATATTTTGCACTTAAGTTTTGCATAAATGTAAGGGAATGGTTGTGATTTTCTTTCGTGTGGAATATAACTAATGTGTCATATTCATCCTGATGAAGTATCGTTGACTGATTTATTTATGTAAAACCACAGTACAATGATAAAGACTGTTTTTGTTTGTTAAGTATTCAGCATAGAAAAACAATCATATGTTAATAAAAAAATATAATTATGTTGATGGGAAGGGTTAGCAAAATATTTGTATCGAGTGATTTAGTTTGAGCAGCTGAACAATCTTCTGATAAATCTGCTGTGTAATTATAATTGTTCCACAAAGTTTTTTTGTTTACAATAGAAATATTTAACTCAAATACATAAAAACTACCAATGAAACCGTGTCTTGTCTCTATACGTATGGTATCTAAGAAGCGAAGTTACTTCGGTGGCCGTGTGACATGTGCCACGAACCAAACCAGCCTCCGAACCGAACCGATCCTACGTCGGTTCGGTGCTCGTGTGACCACACCTTCAGGGTAGGCAGATCTACAGTATTTACATCCAAGCACAAATATGAGCAGTAGCAGTGTGGCACATGAGAAGAACAGCTGAACAGTGTATAGTCTGAGTATTTAAATTAATATTAATATTCAAAACTGGTAGGATTGAAGTGATGTTAGCAGCTCTTTAAATATCAACTCCTTGTGGCAGACTCAGTAGCTTGACTCTCGTGTTCCACACTATTCTGTCTGTTAATATTTCTGTATTTTGAAATGTCTGAGATGTGAAGAACTTAACACAATAGGAATGATACTATGATTATTGTATGTAGTGGTAGACTAGTGAGTCATTCCTTCAAGCTGAGGTTAGAGGTTAAACATTACACTACTTTTTGTGAATAGCTAATCATCTATGCAGCAGTTTTTGATGGAAAGTAGAAAGTATTACAACCATATTTTACACTGCTGTAGATTATCCACAGCATTTTAATTGTTCCTAACATAACATGACTCTATCCTTTATCATGTTTAGTAGTAAACTGAATGACAGACTAAAGTACATATTGTAGCAGTTTCTTGCTTTAATATTCAAGCTTTAAATCTATAACAATACTAAACTTTGATATAAATATTAAAATCAGAGTGGTCGATTTGCGATTGTTATGAACTATAAGACATTATGTGGTTCCATCTTCTAAGGCAGGTGTACTAGGAACAGCTAGTATGATGCTGAGTATTTGATGAATTTTATATTTGCTAGTGCTGGTTGGAGGATTTCTTATAAAATGACATCAAATTTTATTTTTATCAGAAGCGGTCTTTCTCTCTTCCAGTACACAGCTATAGCACTGGCTGTGGTATAGCAGGTATGTTTGGCTTGGCTGGGAATAGCTACAAATTTTTATAACTTTTTAAAAAATTTCATTTTTCTTGCGCGTGAAACACTCAGTACTACTACAATGCATCTAGTGACCAGTCACTATTCAGCCAGGGAAATAAGTTTACTTTTGAATTAGAGTGAGTGGATTGAAACTTCATCAAGCGACAAGCCTGCCGAAATGCATACGTATGCATGCTCGCGAAAGTTTTGTCTTGCAAGAAGCTCGATCAAACTTTCAGCGTTTAGCTTGCTGAGCAGTCAAGCTATTATTAGTAGTACTCGACCTCATCTCTTACGAAAAGCACCTAACAGCCTGTTTGCCCACCCGCTTGGAAGTCAGCCAGCCAACCTGTTGCAAGCTTGCGCAAGTCCATGAAGCTCATGCGCTTTTAATTTCGAGTAAAGGCCGATTGCACAATTTCAGTGCTGAGTACACGACTCGATCGCACTCCACATAATCTGCCTGCCTACTTGTGTGCAAGATCGCCAGCCTCTACGCTACTATATGCAATGTACATAAAGTAAAATAATTATAGAGCAGCTCAAGACTCAGCTCGGCCACCCACACCTGCCAGGCCTGCTTGTTTCTGCCTCTAGGCCCTTGCCTCTGTGACCCTACTCACTGCCTCTGTGCTTCTACATACATCCCTGCTTCTACACCCCTCAGTCTCTGCGCTACCATTTACATTCCTGCTTTTATGCCCATTCGTTCAGTTCCTTCTGTAATAACCAATGCATATGAAAGCCTTGTTAGCATGTAAATGTGCTAAGGTACATCTACTCACCAATGTATTCAGCATCCTCTGTCATTGTCAAATGTGAGCAATGAAATTGTTGAATATCTATCAGCAAGTTGTTGTCACTCTGCTGCAGCTTTGGATGATGCTAGACAACGAATTACAACACTGCAACTAGAAAGTTACCAGAAACTTTCCGCTCTACAGAGACATAGTCAGCAGCAGGCAGATGGTAACTTCCTATGTTACTGTTTCACTAGTTTATTGTTAGTATAGTACTGAGGAGGAGAAGTCATTTGCTTCCGTAATTGACAATGCATATCAAAGCTTTGTTAGCAGGTAAATGTGCTAAGGTACATCTAAGCACCAATGCGTGCAGCACCTGCTGCCATTGTCAAATGTGAGCAGTGAAAGTGTTGAATTTCTATCAGCAATATTTTTTCACTCTGTTATAGCTTTGGATGACGCTAGACAACGAATAACAACATTGCAAATAGAAAGTGACCAGAAACTTACTGCTCTACAGATAGAAAGTGACCAGAAATTATCCGCTCTACAGAGAGAAAGTGACCAGAAATTATCCGCTCTACAGAGAGAAAGCAACCAGAAATTATCTGCTCTGCAGAGAGATACTCAGCAGCAGGCAGAAGGTAACTTCCTATGTTATTGTTCACTAGCCCATTGTTAGTATAGTATTGAGGGAGAGAAGTCAGTTACTTTTGTAATTGGATATGCATGTCATAGTCCGGGTAGGCAGATATATTTACACGAATATATGCAGTAAAATATAAGGCAGCACAAATATATATGTATTGCAGAATATATATCAATATATGTAGCATAGCAGCATGTATATATTGCAGCATAGCAGCAATATATGTGTATGCAGCACAAATATATAAGTATAATACATGCAGCACAAATATATGCAGTAACAGTGTGGCACATGTAAAAGAAGGTTTTTCACCTATGGTCTAGAAGACTATTTACTCTCCACCTCATATCTTGAGTATCTAGTATTACCCAATGCTAGTAACTTATAAATTACCTACTAGTATATATTATAGTAGCTGTGGTATTGCTCTGATGGTCTGATTCTATAAGGCTGTGGTTGATCAATCATGACTCACTTCTGGTAACTTTATGTGGATATGTTGATGCTGCATGAGTTACATAGTATGTTAGAATTTACTGCATAAGCTCAAGATGTTCAATCAAAATGGCAGCAGTTTGACTTTTAGGCTGCTTTTTGCATGTTGATAGAGATTTGTCATCGATATCTTCCGGCTCATATGTAAAAGTAACCCTTGTTTATATATTAATTATAATGAGAAATATCTGTTTATTCAGAACTGTCTGCTACTC
Organism: Watersipora subatra; assembly: GCF_963576615.1. Taxonomy (NCBI): domain Eukaryota; kingdom Metazoa; phylum Bryozoa; class Gymnolaemata; order Cheilostomatida; family Watersiporidae; genus Watersipora; species Watersipora subatra. The sequence continues at coordinate 299,016 of NC_088715.1, forward strand.
AAAGGAAGATGGAACAATTTGCTGCGTACCTACAGACTCCAGGTGATACAAATTCAACAGGCAATCAATATCACGACCCAGACAGTGCATAGTGTGGTAGCCGCAACTGAAAATCTACCCAGACACACACTGAAAGTGCCAGGTGAACTACGATTTGGACAAACCAAACCGATAAGTCGACTCGATTCGAACCGGCCAAACTCAGGCTAAAAGAAAAATGACCAGTCGGTCCTCGAGCCGGAAGAGCAGGCCTATAGTGTATTGGGACACACTAAACATGTATCTTCAAAGTGATCATATTTTGTTCTCTATATTGTAATACACCTTGCTTTTATTTATTTATTCTTGATTAAATATACTTATTCTTTTAACTTTGTCTCTTCATCTGTAAATATTGCACGGTTAGCCTTTCTTAAACAACCACACTATATAAGTAAATTATATCAAAACTTGTGAGTTCTCTATATAAGGCAGTAATGATGTTGAATTGATGAGCATGACTAATAATTCCTAACAGGTTAAAATTTGAGGTAGCCTCGAAAATAGCCTTTAGTTTAGTAAACCATGAGGAGTTTTTTGATGACCTGAGGCCGTCATGGACTGCACCATTACTTATATGTTACAAGATAATGTCTCATACCCAGCAATATGTCTGGTTCTTTTTACAAATAAATATAACTTGAAGGTTATATCATGAGAAAATCCTCCAGATTAAAATTGACTGTTCATGTAAAATACAAAGACCTAACTGCTGTCACATATCTTTTAAATGAGTTAAAAGCTGCTTCTTCCTGTCACCATGAGAGGGTGGAATTATTGACACAGATGGTTCAGATAAAGTATATTATTCTCATGTTCTCTTAACAACAGCCGGCGTTATGGGTGTAGCGATGCTCTGATAAAACAGTCATTGACGTGGTTTGTATACATAAGAAGCCTAAAGCGGGTTCCCATATCAATTGCAAGACCTCAGGGTAATCTTGTGCAGCCAAGCACTTGCGACGCTAGGCTCGGCGGCTTCTGTTCACATAAGGTTTCATCACTAATAACCTTATAAACAATTTTGCTCACCATGCCATTTAAATAATGCTGACCTATACAGTGCATTTCGGGAATGGTTTTCCTGCGGCTTTTTGCAAAATTTGAACCGTGCTAGACTCTTATGTCGACTGTCGGCAACTACCATTGGTACTCGGTGCCTAGGTTCACATTTCACCTCTGATAGCCAGTGCTTGCGGCGTAAATAGAAACCAGGCTTAAAAGTAAAGAGATGTTCTCACTGATTAATAAAATATTAATGGTAGTTAGCATATGATTCCATTTAATAAAAGTTTTGGAAGTTTAAAGTATTGATGCCAGTTAGTGACTTTTAATTTAGACTGAAGGATACAAGAAGATATTATCTTCATAAACTATATATGTTTTATTTACAACTCATCACAGCTGTATTTGTCATGCATATCAGTAACTCGCTGAGGCTCCATTTATAGTCAAGGGAGACAGAGGCTCAATGGCTGGTTCACACTATATGGCCGTTTGTCAGCGTTTTCCATTCTTACCCCATTATAGAAATTCCAGGTTTGCTATAGTGAACCGCGGGGTCTACTGACTGAATGAGCTAATGAAACGATAAAAGCGAGTCGTGTTTTCCAGAACCTAACAAGGCAACATGATCGCCCTGTGAGAATTGTGTTAGCTCCGAAACCAAGGCTAGCACAATCCTAACAGAGCTCGATCATTAAGCCATGCCTGAATGATAGCCTTCGGCTATCCTTGGGGGGCTGTATATCATTGATCAGACTGTGTGCTGCCAATTTGCACTAGATCCGGCGGAGCGAGTTGATGCTGAGCGATATGGCTAAACTTGCTCAATCCATAACTTTATGGTGCACGAGGTGCAGTTTGATTAGTCATTTTTCTCCAGACATCAATGCTTTGGCAACTAAACGCTGAATTGTTTAGCTTCATATCAAGGTCCAGTGTAAGGAACGATTTGAGACTCGATATGAGAGTAATGTGACTGTCACTATAACCTCTGACAGGATCTGTAATAAAATCATAAAGAGAATCCAGTGAGTTATAACCATTTGATTTGCAGTAAAATCGAGCTGTACTATTTCTACAGTCTTCAAACAAGCCTTCTTTATGTGAGAGACGGAGTTAATCAAGCTATAGCCATGAAGGGAAGAAACCCTTACACCGTAAACAATACCTTATTTTAATGTAGGTAATCAGGTGGCTGTGAGAATTGGCTAAACATACAAGGTATTGTTTATCTTCAAGTGGATTGAAGTTATTGTAAGTATGTGAAAGACTGAAAGTTATTCATAACAGGTTTGACTACAATAATTTTGATTTGTTGGAATAACAAATATATGCAAATAGTATTTAAACCATTCAAAGTTATAATCATAAAACTGAGTGCATTCAATGTTTAACACCAATATAATTTCCATAACATCAACATCAGTGTGCTCGTCGCTTAGCAACCAACTAATAAACCGGCATAGGCAACCCGCACTCGTATGTAAACGATTATTTCTCGAAGCTCTTCCAAACCCTTCAGCCCTCTGTGGCACATCAGTCCTTGCATGCCATTTAATGATATAAGTCGTTTCAATGAAAGTAGTCATATTGTGGGGTCTGACGCTACAATAATCAATGAGCTTGAAAGAAATCAGGATTGACATTCAGCTTTAAAAGCTATGCACACATTTGCCCGAGGAGTTACCTACTCTTGCCGTATGCAACGATAAAGATAGCTGGTTCAAATTAGTTTCATGGCTCGATTTGTTTTATACGGTTTGTTAAGAGTGTGCAGACAGGAAGCTATTTTTTTTAATAAGCTAAAGAAATTCATGAATAATAAAAATGTCAATTACCTTAGTACTTGTTCAATGACCTTATTATGACCTGTATAAAAATTTTGTAGTCATGTATGTCAAAAAAAATCGTATGTGTATTGCTCATAGCATCTTTTCAAATATGCTGATTATAAATGACACTGCTCACTCAAAATCTGCCCGCTCAAAAAAATGGTCTCATTAAAACACGAATTTCCCTGACCAGGGCTAATTTACAAAGAGAAAAATTGCATCAACTTGTAGCTGATGTCTAACCCTTATAATGGTTTTAATTTCATTTGAATGACTTCAATGGTCCAATCACATCATTCAACATATTTCAATAAGTTTCAATAATTTTCATTTTATTGCACATCATAACCACTAAATACACTAAAGATACTGTATGGTAACTATTTTATACACAAACTTCTATGTACTAATGTTTGTTATGCATCAATTCTTAGCTTTATCTTCTGAGCAATTAATCCAGGGACCTTGCAAGAGAATTTGAACCAGGTGAATGGCAGTATATTTGGGCTATGGTATATCTGTGGTCTTCCTACACACGTAAGTTTCTCATTGTGAGAAGCGGAGTAAATGAAGCAATAGCCCAAATGGCTCAACCATTACATTGTGAACATTACTTTTATTGATTGTATTCTACTGGCTGTATGATTTACATGTAGCTAAACAAACATGTATTGTTTTGCTCCCAGTGAATAAAAGTTATTGTAAGTTAATAACCCATGAAATGCTGCAAGCGGCTCATAGCAGGCTGACTTTAGATCTCTATTTTTCTTTTAGAAAGACAATTGATAATGATTAGCATATGAACACATTCAGTATCTGAATAATTTAAACTGGTGCACCTCAGGCTTAAAACAAATATTGCCTCCAAAACATAAATACAAAGTTGTTTGTCACCTAGCAACTAACCAACAAACCGGTATCCCACATATTTTGCTAATGTCCCAACGGTGTTTACCCCAGCAGCATAGGCCTATTTTATAATTCTGTTTGAAACGTTTAATAAACAACTAATAACCGGCAAAGCCCATCAAGTAAACATCCTTAACACAAAATTAATAGTCCAAGGGTATGGCAGCACGGAGATGAGATAAGTGATTGTAATTATGGAGGTCTCACCAGTCTCTGCTATGAACAGTGACCATGCTGATGTATTAGATAAAGCTAGTTTGTACTAGCTAACAGGTAGCCATAACAACGGTTTGTTTGTGTGGCATCAGCCATTATGTAACGCTGACGCTTTTTAACATGGCTTTTCATTGTCTAGAGTAAGCAAATGAAAACGGCAGATATTTATAATGTTGCCATCAAAAGATGTTGAAACAAGCTAAATTATTTTAAAGGTTTGATTTGTAGTCATCAGTGATTAATGTATAATCTCAAGGATCAGCATGATAAAATTATTTTTTATCATTTTAGCTAAACCTATGGATAGTCTTACGGACACAGCTACAGGTGCCCAGCTAGGTGACATTGCAGCATCAAGGAATTTAGAATTGTCTTCTATCAGCTAGTTGACTGATAGGTAAAGCTCTTTACATAAACTGTAATTCATGCCATTGCTGCATTTAGCTAGAGCTCCAGATATTAGTTGAGTCCTAAGGCTAGGCTACTAGCAAGAGTGAATGATGAAACTCATGGCATTCAAGACTATACTAGGCTACAAGTTGTTAAAGATTAAGGATTGACACATATTGACATGATTTTAGCTATAATGAGAGGATATAGTAATATTATTGAATATTGTTTATAGTGGAACCAGAATATAACAAAGGAGTAAAATAGAGATTGTAACTCTTGCCCTTAACTTAGTCTACTTAAAGTAATTTAGATACAGAACTTATACCAAATTCAACAATGTTAGGGGTGACACATGACAAGTTCCCAATCACTGACTACGAATTGAGCTGTTTTGAACATATTTGCAGCTATGACTCTACTGTGAGGGTAGAAACAGTGATGGATCTGAAACTGGCTAAAGAAAGTGCATGTACTAATCTATTAGGTTTATTATACTACGATACTTGCATGCTTTACAATTCTTGCATCTGAGGCATCTATATGAAGACTGTTTGTCTTCATGACTAGATAAGTGGAATTGGACAGCACCCGTGACTTTGATTAAAAAATAACCTTCAAATCTTAATAATTATCTCTCTATTAAATCTTTAGATGCATATTCATTATTACGCATCTTCTGCTAGGCTTACAGCAGACCTAGTACAGATAGTACCGCTGCCAGTCATCATGAACATATATGCTGACTATAGCAACAGAATGGGATTCAGTGCAAAAAATTCCCATCAACATTTTAACACTCAGCTGTCTATCAACTATTTACACAGGAATCATTGTTAAGCATATTTTGTTAGAGCTGTCGTGGGTCTAGGTAGCTATTCATGAGACTCATAAGCCTAGTGTTTTCTTTAGAATTTGTCATCTATATTTGTCATCCTGTGTTTGTATATCATTGGGCCTCTATTATTACAGGCGATATAACCATAAAGGCTACCTTGTGATAATATTTAGTGTGATATCATACAGTGTGGTGTCAATTTGTGCTAGATTCCGTTGAATGAGGTACATGTATGCTGAGCAATCACGCTAAAGTTGCTCAATCGTAACTTTATGGTCCGAAAGGTACAGTTTGATTGGTACAGTTAGGATTTGCCCAGACTGCAATGCTCTGGCAGCTAAATACTGAATTGTTTAACTCCAAATAAAAAGGCCAGTGTGCGGAACGATGTGAGCCTAGATGAGATCAGATCTCAAAATGTCAATACAAGCTCTGACAGGAACTGTAATAAGCTATCTTTATAGTTGTATATGGCAAGAGTAGGAAACTCCTTGAGCAAATTTATGCATAATTTTTAAAAAACTGAAAGTAAATCCTGATTCCTTTTTCAACTCATTGATTATTGTAGCCTCAGGCCTCACAATATGACTACTTTCATTGAAACGAGCTATATCATTAAAGGGCATGCAAAGACTGATGTACCACAAAGAGCTGAAGGGTTTTGAAGAGTTTCGAGAACTGATCAGTTGTAACTATAGTAAATAAATGAGTAAAAACTCTGTAACAGTAATAGGTCTGTCACGGCTGGTTATTGCTAAGAAGAAATTGTAATGAAAATAGTTTTTGAAAAGGTTTAATAGCAATAAAGTTTTGTAGAATTTTATTTTGAAACCACTTCGCGTCAGGCCACTTCAAACAGCAAAAATAATATCAAATCCTGAAATAATATCAATGCTGTCTGTTAGAATCAAATAAAATTGATTGCAACTACATCTTTAAGACAAATCTCACAACTAAATTGAATATAATCCATTCAGTCAATTCATATTTCCTTTTGTTTTATGACAGATATGATAGGCTAATAAATCAACTCACTAATCAAACACTTTGTACAAAGCCTACTAAAGCCATACCATGTGACCCTTGGCCATATGCCAACAATGTGGTAGGCCACATCATAGAGTTATCTCCCCCTAGAGTAATAACTGTGCATTCAACAACACGAGCGTTTCCGGTGCCAACAAGGAGCGTTTAGGCCACGCCCCTTTTTTGTGCTAGTCAGTCGTAGTGATCGACAGAACAATAACGTCAGCCATGAGAATGATCATGAATTTCCAGTTAAGATAGTAATTATTGCTCATATTAAAAAAATGATGATTATAGTTTATTACTCTAATATATGCTTATTATTTAAAGCAATTCAATGCCTACATGCATTGCAAAGGCACTGAATAGATGGTGTTAAGTAAGTGAGTTAATGCAATCAGTTACTCCAATGATATACAGCCCCCACACATGAGGGGCTGTATATCATTGGTTATTCATAGATAAGATAGATAGTCATACTGGGGTTGTATTACATTGGTGTGATGGGAAGCTAATCGACTGCCATCAACTGAAAGTATTGACATTGTATGGTGATAGAGTGATTCATTGTCACCTCAGTTCACAAACAGCCCTTGCATGTAATATTAGATTTCAATACATATCAATCAAATACATAGACTAGCTTGAAGCAAAGATGTCCACTAGTTAGTGGACATCTTTGCTTGATGTAAGCAAGCAAAAAGTTTGAAAGTTAGAGTGGCAAATGTTGTTATATGTTAGATAAAAATAAATTATACTTAATTATACTAAATTATAATTATTTAAAAATAAAATAGACTTTTTATTACTTTATTTATTAAATAGAGTAATAAAAAAGTAGTTGTGAATTACTTTATTTATTAAATAAAGTAATAAAAATTAGCTATGATTACAAGAATTTTTTATTGTTATCATAGCTAAACAGATTATATTTAGCATTACTTGCTAATTATTTTACATTTAAACACATTTGCAGTTTCATTTTTCTTCTTAATTCATTTTAACAAAAAACTTATTTCATGATATGAAGTTTAAAAGTGGTAGTTGTTTGAAAAAGCTTGAAAACATTTACAGTTGTTTTTATTTTCTCTCTTCTCTTCATTTATTGCAATTACACAAAACACTTTTCATAATATGTAGTTTGAAAGTTAAAGTGGTAAATGTTGTTATATGTTAAATAAAAATAAATTATGCTTAATTCTACTAACTATAATTATATAAAAATAAAATAGACTTGTTTATTACCTTATTTATTAAATAATTTTTCATTGTTATCATAGCTAAACAGATTATATTTAGCCATTAATTGCTAATTATTTTACATTTAAACACATTTACAGTTTTATTTTTTTCCTAATTTATTTCAACAAAACACTTCTTTCATGATATAAAATTTATAAGTTGTAGTTGTTTGAAAAAGCTTGCAAACCTTTAGAGTTGTTTTCTTTTTCCTCTTAATTCATTTAAACTGCTTAAAAATATTTTCTCATGATATGAAGTTTAAAAGTTAGAATAGTAAATGTTATATAAAAATAAATTTTCTGTCCAAATACTTTTTTATTACTTGGGCAACTCGGGTAGTACAGCTCATAGTTGATGGCAGTCAATTAGCTTCCCATCACACCAATGTAATACAACCCCAGTATGACTATGTATGTTATCTATGAGTAACTGCTTGCATTACCTTCACTTTCACTCACTATCTATTCAGTGCCTTGGCAAGTCATGTAGGTATCAGGGATTACGTGTATGTCACAATTTCCATTTTCATAATTCATTTCCATATTATTTCCATTTCCATAAAAGTTCCATAATTCATTTTCATATTAATTCCATTTCCATAATTCATTTCCATATTATTTCCATTTCCATATTATTTCCATTTCCATAATTCATTTCCATATTAATTCCATTTCCATAACTCATTTCCATATTATTTCCATTTCCATATTATTTCTATTTCCATAATTCATTTCCATATTAATTCCATTTCCCTACTTCATTTCCATAGTATTTCCCTTTCCATATTATTTCCATTTCCATATTATTTCCATTTCCATAAAAGTTCCATAATTCATTTCCATATTAATTCCATTTCCATAATTCATTTCCATATTATTTCCATTTCCATATTATTTCCATTTCCATAATTCATTTCCATATTAATTCCATTTCCATAATTCATTCCCATATTATTTCCATTTCCATATTATTTCCATTTCCATAATTCATTTCCATATTAATTCCATTTCCATAATTCATTTCCATATTATTTCCATTTTCATACTATTCCCATACTTGTAAAATAAAATTTCCATATCCATTTCCCTAAAATTATGGAAATATTTATGTTTATGGAAATGAAAAAGTAAACATTTCCATAATATGTTTAGCAATCCCTGGTAGGTATTGAATTGCTTTAAATAATAAGCATATATTAAAGTGATAAACTATAATCATCATTTCTTTAATATGAGCATTAATTACTATCTCAACTGGAATTCATGATCCTTGTTTAACCCTTCTCATGGCTGATGTTATTGATCTAGTCAATCACTACGACTGACTAGCACAAAAAAGAGGCGTGGCCTAAACGCTCCTTGTTGGCACCGGAAACGCTCGTGTAGTTATCACTCTAGGGGGAGATAACTCTATGGGCCACATCACTCGGTTCATGGTATTCACAGTGGCTCAGCTCATGGTTAAAATAGTTACTCACTTAATAAACTGAGAGTTAATTATAATCTGTAGACAATGCAGGTAGCGTTCTAACCTGCTCATGGTCCAATAGCTGTTGAATTTTATCAAATAATGATTAATATGACCATCAGTAGTCTTTGGGTCGGTGTAGATACAGAAAAGAAATATCAATTTAACTTACGTGAATCTGTTCCCATTCTATCCAATCCTCCATAAATTCACTTGACACAACTCTTCCCTTTTTGCCCAGTGACAGAAAGAATGCCAGGTACAATTCAGTCACTAAGGAAAGCTGACATGTGTTAACAGGTTCTTACTGAGCTAGAAACAGAAGTGGGTAGTTGAATTAGAATAACACGTTTTCTCACACTCCTCGTGACTACAGCAAGTCAAATTTATGTATAATTACTTGATTCTGATGCAACATTAATTGTTGACATGCAACAAAATTCAATTTACAGTTAATTGGTATCAAAAGTTTCACCATATTTTACTATTCTGTGTTGCAGGTGCAAAATATGTAGAAATGTGATTAAAAGCTCTGAAAGCTCAAAATGAACAGTTAATCGCAGTCATCCCGAACACGGCCATAGGTTGGAATCCCTCTCAAAATGGCTCAAATTTTATGTAGTTGAACATGATGTGCTTCTGTTTACACTTTCATCCAACCTGATTCGTCAAAATAATTCCACAATTAAACTTCACGCATGCAATAAAACAATGTCTACTGTCTTTACGCGCCTATTTCTTCATCATTGTACTGCTGTTACTTTGAGCACTGATATTACAAAACCTAGCCTAATGAAACTGTAAAAGAGAGAGCATCTGATTTTGGTAAGGGCTTTCATGTAAAACCTAAAGTATTTGTCATGAACTAGTCCTTTCTATTGGCCTTTCATTTCACATAATAACATCGCCTGTCAAAACAATACCTACGTCGAGTTGAGTATGTCATCGAAATCATGGTTTCCAACCTACCGTCGCTTTTTTAAATGTTCGTTTTTGAGCTTTTAGGAGCTTGTAAACACATTTCCACAGATTTTGCACCTACAACACAACGGAGTAAGACATGGTGAATCTTTTGATACCAAATAACTGTAATGTGAATTTTGTTACAAGTCAACCTTTAATGATGAACTTACACAAAATTTTAGTAGACTTTATCGGAGTGTGTGGATATTTTTTTAACTTGAAATTTTTGTTGATTCTTGAGACGATTTGACTAACATGTCTCAAAATTTAAATTGACAAAACTTCAAACTTAAAACGCTCAGAAGAAAGATATGTGCAAAATGATGTCATATGTTGTTATTGTTGTGGTGGTTGATATCAGCTATTATGTTCAAGTTACAGCGTAACGTGTCTCTGCTCTGTCTCTTTACAACTATAGACTTCATAATCACACATTCACTTGATACGAGTGTTTAACCGCAATCAATTTCTATCAATTTTAATCTTGAAACATTCTGACAATCAGATGACCTCAAACATGAAAAACAATCGCAAATGATAAAAATATTAACATTTTATGATAAATCTACTAAAATTTTGTGCAAATTAACTTTTAACAAGTCTTATAAAAAGCCGGTTTGTGCGGGATTTGAACTCGTGATCTTCAGTTTGGTTTTGTGACCTTCAGACCTTGCTGATGATTTGCCAACATGGTCGCATCAGCGAAGATTCATTTCAAAATAAACGTGTTGGTTTGCATAAGATGAGATAAAGCTATGCATCTGTGATTGGCTGAAATGCTGTATTATAACCACCTGGATTCCATGTTATTCATATCCAATACAAGCTAGTAGCGGCCAAGAGTTACTTTAGAATAATGACTACAGTACTTGTTATACACAACTATTTTATATATTCAAAGATATTCTCACTCGTACATTCTCAACATATCATATTTGTTCCCAGTTTTGTCATAAACTGGAGTAAATTTTTACATTTTCGTTTTCATAATAAAAGTGGAGCACTTTTCCCCAAGTAAAATAAAGCAACACAAATAGCTACAGAAACAGTATCGGTGATCTATATTAGAATACAAACACTCTGATTGTTAATTAGATACTAGGGCTGTTCGATGTCTACCTTCACTATGCATTCAATTTTGGAGTTGTTTTCTCATGAAAACCGAATGAAACCGAATCTTCATTTGTTAATTCGGTTTACTCATATGGGCATTATGAACCGCATCGAACCAAGATTTGTATACATGTATTTATTAATAAATAGCAAACTAATAATTAATATATTTGCAAAAAATGTTCAAGTAGTGGTGTCATTTTCAATTATAATATTATTAATTAACTAATACGATTTAAAAATGTTATCCTCTTTAAAATTTAATGAATCAACATCAAATTAATTAATTTAAAAACAATTGAATGAATATAAATAAAAAAATTACAATATGCTCAGAACAAATACAATCAATGAAGATTAATACCATCATAAGGTATTACAAATATGAGTCTCTTAACTACAAAACATCACATGAGTTTATTTGGCCAGAGTCAAGACCATTGCTACAATTTGGATGAAAAAAAAAATCTTAACACATTTGATGACCAATCAATGCTCTCACGAAACTTTGCTTAGGAAGCTGCTGCGTGGGCATGCACAAACACTGAATTGAATTGTGATGTGAAATTCAGTTTATACGCAGTTGTCTTTTCCTTTTGAATCGATGAACCGAGAGAGAACAACTATCGAAAAACCGAATGCACTCGAACTGTTATCCAGCACTATTAGATACCAGTGCTGAAAAAATCATAGAGGATACCATTGGCCTTCACGATTGAGGTCAATTCTCATTGGTCGATTTATTTGTCAACATGACAACATTTAATAGGGCTGATGTGTATAGCCCCAGGCAATATCTATACTAAACATATGCCATGTATTATGCTGGTCTGTGTGCACCAGAACTTTAGGAATTTTTGCACTCATGAATTATTCTAAGAATGTTTGCTTTTTTGTTACTAAAAATTGAAATGTTCATATTAAGCCAAAGGGATCACTGACAAACGTAATTTTACTTCTAATTAACATTTTTATTGGAAATCAAGACAACATGATGATTAACTTAAGATACAACTCATGGCTCGCCATTTAATGAAGTTTACTATAATAAGATTTGTGCGGGTCTGTCTATATGAGGCTCCACCTAAAGGTTGGAAAAAATATTACTTTCAACATGATTCAAACACTCAACTTTTGGCGTGGCGGACCGACATTCAAACCCCTGCTACTATCTACCTGTTTGATAATAAATTAGGTTCAGAGGAGAATATGAAATCCCTGGTTTGAAGGCAGCTTTTAGAGGCATATTCAAGAGAATTAGGGTAAAACTGTTGCAGACAAAACGGTTTCATTTTATCAAACATGATTTCCTCATGAAAAAAATTATAGTTGTCTGCCTTAGCTACTGATTCTATAAGACCTGCAAGTAAATATAGACTAAGATCCTAAATCAATGTGATTAGAAATCATATTGAACTTACACTAAAGCTACCCTTTTGTTTATTTACTATGAGAAAACCTATCCATAAGCATAGATACTTGCTACAACTATAATCATTATATATTATTATAATTACTAGCAGCCTAGTAGTCAGATGTGCTGATAGAGACAGTCAGGTATTTCAATAAAACACAGGGAATAAGTATTTGTACAATAACTTTAACATCGTGGAAGACGAGTGATTTATGTGAGTGATAGTCTAGTATAACTGTAGAAACTTTAGTATTTTTCAGTATTTGTGCTTTTTTTTCAATTGATCGCAGCTGAAAAACTCATAGCTAGCGTAAGGCCTGGTTCCCATTTTGATTGCGAGACTCTGGCGGTAACACTCGCGGCAAAACGTTTGCGACGTTAGGCTCGGTGGCCTATTCTATGTTCACATATAAACTGCATCGCTAAACATAATCGCGTAATCAAATAAATGTTTGCTAGCCATGCCGTTTCTATAATGGTGACCTTCACCCGTACAATGCATTCCGGGAACATATATGAACATGATATATACTCATATTGATCTTTACTATAATAAGTGACGTGTCCGTCGAAAAGCACACTAAGTGTATGAAGAAAAAAGATGGCACAGCACAATAATAGAACACTGATATTCAGACACTGAGTATCACAAAGTTTGCGCAACTAAAACTAATTGTGTGCATAGTTGTTGCACATGATAATCTCTCCCAGGGCATAAAACTGGCAGCATACATATTCTGCTATTCAGACAGCAGTCAGAATACGTTGGAAATGTCGCGTTGTATTGGTTTGGTTAAGGATAAGTGTGTTTAAAAACGCAAATTGTACGTATTTCCCAGCGGCAAAATCAAAAAAACAGTTATCATACAGAAAACACAAAACTTCAACGTCAAAAAACAAAAGTTGTTCTCTCATGTATGCTACATATACCATAACTCCAAACTGTCAAATAAATAAAAACAAAACATTTGTGGTCTGCTGATTCACTAGCAAAAGGAACTGAGGGAGATGTGTTCTAAGTCATATACGTTGGAAGCAAAGAGATGCGTGGTTGTCACAGCCTGCAAAGTTTACCTATTACCAAGATCTCAGGCTACCATTGTAAATACTGAACCGGGGAGCCATGGGCCCACCCACTATCAGTAAGGTATCTATGTATATGAACCACTGTCCATGGGACCGATCATACTAGCGCTAGGTAGATACATTAGATCAGTAAAACACAGAGAGAGACTGACATCACACCAGCACCGAGAGAAATTGGATCAGTACAATGCATCAGATGCTCATACAATGCGAATAATCCATTCCTGGAACATGTTATATGAATGTTATGTTACCTGAACAGTAAAATACATGTAAATAGCCTAAACTGTGTTCAAACATCTTCAAATTCACTCCTTTTGATCCTTCAAAAAGGAGAACCAGACATAATGTTTTAATTTAATGACCACCATAACTGCAGTATTATTGGTTCATATTGACAACTTCTCTCCTTTTTCGTATCAATTTCATCCGATTCATGGTCTATGATTATTGTAATTTAACAAGAAGTTAAGAGGAGCTCACACCTTGAATGTTGATTTATACATATTTCTTTTCCTTTTTTCTACACAGGAACAGATCTATCTCGTAGCGGAAAGGTACTAAATATTATTTTTGGTTCAAAACAAGGTAAAACAAAAATATATCTTTACTAAACTCAGATTGATCTCTATCCGTCTGTCCATCTATCTATCACCAGAGTTTGAAGTTATGACAAAAGGTAGCTTTTGACAGTATTCCATCTCATGACATTCAGATTGGTAGACCGACGCGGTAACACCTGCACCCATTGGTCGCCTTCAAGTCTTTTTAAATATCCTAGGACACTTATGTATTCGCTTCATCTAACTTTCATGTTTTCGCGGAGTCATCCTTTCGCGAAAATTTCATGAGCGGAACTAAACTATCATAACGAATGAGAGAAAACGCGGCATTAAATAGCTTTGTTTATTGATAGTCCAAAAAACAAATGGCAGCAAGCGATCAATTTGCAATATCGATCTTAGCAACACAATTCTACCTGCAGCTCACAATTGCAAACTTGTCCCAAATTGAATTTTTTTTTCTTACCGATGAACTGAATCTGAGGGATCTAACTATGTTTGTTCCACTGCATTTATTTTCACATCACTACATTTTCGCCCTCATCAGAGCTGCGAAATTAAGCTGCAGCAAAATTTTACTCTTTATGCTACTCACGAAACTGAATACTAGCAAAATATAAGTGTCTCAAAGTAATTGAGTAGTTGCTTATTCTCTGAGTAGTGTCGATACAATACACCTGAAAATCTCTCATGGCAAACTAAACAGCCAGGGTACTAGTCTATATAAAATAAGTACCTCTATAAATAATTGGCACTCCTCGGCCCCCCTAAGGAGAACCCTACATCTCACTAAGGTCTATCAGTATGCTGAGCCATCTGAGACTTCTAAATATGACTTCTATCGCTTGCGACATGAGGAGTGTGGATATATCACTGGGGTTCGCCTAAACACACATGAGTCATTCACAAGCAGGCGATAACGAGGGCACGATAACCTGGGCACACTCACAAACTGCTAATAAAATTATGTATCATTAGCTTCTTAGGCCTATCTCACTTTTTTGGATTGTACACTACGAGAAGACCAGAAAATATGATTCCTGTATTTTCAACAGTACTTAATATTTTATCATTTTTATATATACTTTTATTAAACTTATGAACATTTCAGTGTTCGTTCTGATGATGTTTCAATTGTAACCACAATAGCAAAATTCTGCTGCTTTATGTTGGTGAACATAAATAAGAAATAAACACACACCATATTGGATTATGGGAACAACCAATAAATATGCATCTCACAAGCAATAAAGTTGTGATGAGAATGTCTAGTGTTATCGCTCTGCATGAGCTGGCTGAGAGATTTCTAGTGCGGATTAGCGCCACACAGTGTAATATCGCTCTAATTATCGCCAAGTGTGGTTGTACCTTTACTCTCACAACAGTCTGAATCACCTCTACTACGGACGACAGCATTGATTATGGTGAAGGTTGTCATCTACTTCCCAGCCATCATCATAGTTTATAGGTATTTTTTACTGAATAGTGGCTGGTCAGAGCTTCACATTGGCTGTATATATGCAGAGAGGAGATTTCAGTAGACACGATGAGCACTGCTGCAAAAACAGAACAGAAAAGCTGCAGGTATTATTTCAAATCCGTGTAACTATGGATTTACCTGTGATAAAAACAAAAAGAGACAAGACTATCATTATAATAAAGAGTTGACCTAGCAACTGGACCACAGGCTACAAAAATGACCAAGCAATAATCAGGCCAGCTAGCCAGATAGGAATCACTCATCCCAGGCTATTTATAAAACAGTGGTACACAGCCAGGACAAGTAAAAAATTAAAACCTGGTTCTCACATCGATTTTGAGACTCCGGCAATAATAATGCGGAGCAGAACGCTTGCGACGCTAGGCTCGGCGGCTTATGTTCACTTAAGCCTCATCACTAATAACAGCATAATAATTTACGCTTGCTATGCCGTTTTTATAATGCTGACTTTCACCTGTACAGTGCATTTTAGCTATTTGAGAAAGTTGAACAGCTTTAAACTCTTGCGTGGCCGCCGGCAACTGCCAGTGGTCCTTGTCGGTACCCGGCGCATACTTTCCCATTTCACTGCTAATAACCTGTGGTGCTGTCGCTGCAGCTTTGTGACGTATATGGAAACCAGCTTTTAGATCATTGCATTGTTTGGGACAAATGCTTAAGCACTGGGAAGAATGCTTGCTTATGGATTCTTAGAAATGCAACAGCAAAAATCACTTCAATTGAGCCACAATAGACATTTGCCATACAACATCAATCTGTTCCTGTTTTGGCATCAAAGGGTGAAAATGTCCGAAATAATAATTATTTAATGCAAACTCCGGGCAATAGGCCTTAAAATTTATACATGTACTGAACATATTAAATATTCGTAACAAAATAGTATGTTAACCTTAGTAACTATTATAGTTGCTTACAATAACATTAGTGTAATCAGTTGTTATGATATGCTCATGGTTATAAGTCTTACTTTTTCATTTAATGTCGTTATCAACCTTAGGACCTAAGGCTAATGTATTGAAGTTATATATATAATTACATGCATATAGTTAAGCTAGCTAAGTTAAGCTTAGTTAAGTTGGGTACACAGTAATACATGATAACTGAGTTCAGTTTGGTCTGGTGAAAATGGACATGGGTTTTACAGAATGATGAATCAACAAAAGCCATGACCCAGGGACCAAGGTCAATGATACATTAATCACTACGTCAGTAACATATCACTGAAAGCAGCTTTAGAAAATAGCTCTATAGAGGATGGTAGAACTAACCTTTAGCAAGACACTCAAAAAATGATCTCCAGAGCTTTACCCATAAAAACGACCTCTAGCGTTCCACTATATAAAAATGAACTCTAACATTCCACCATAACAATGACCTCCAGTATGTATACCCATAAAAATGACCTCTAGCATTTCATCAACAACAATTACCTCTAGTGCTCCACCAATAACAATGACTTATACAACTCAACCAATTACAATGACCTCTAACGTTCCACCTATAACAACTAACTCTAGCGCTCCACCCACAACAACTAATTCTAGCACTCCACCCATAGCAATGACCTCCAGCGCTCAAACCATAACAATAACCTGCAGCGTTCCACCCATCAACATGATGTTTAGCGCTACAACTATAACAATAACCTCTAGAGCTCCACCCATAGCAATAACATCTAGCACTCCACCCATAACAATAACATCTAGCGCTCCACCCATAACAATAACATCTAGCACTCCACCCATAACAATAACATCTAGCGCTACACTGGTAACAATAACCTCTAGGGCTCCAACCATAACAATGAACTCTAGCGCTCCACCCATAACAATGACCTTCAGCGCTCCACCCATAGCGATGACCTCTAGCGCACCATCCATAACAATGACCTGTAGTGCTCCACCAATAACGATGAACTCTAGCACTCCACCCATTGCAATGACCTCTAGCGCACCACCCTTAACAATAACCTTCAGCGCTCCACCCATAGCAATGACCTCTAGCGCTCTACCCATAGCAATGACCTCTAGCGCTCTACCCATAACAATAACCTGAATGAGGCCTTGGTTCTAGCATCTACTCTACTAGTCAACAGTAGGTTATATAATGATAACAAAAAGATATTGTATTATTTTTGACTTGTACCATAGTTTGCACATACATGCATAATTATTCGATATTATTTCATGTCCTAACGAATCCAATTTATAAGAAGTTGTCAACCCGCTGTTAAGTATAGACAATTGCTTAGACAGTTTTGTGTCACACCTCTTTCAACATAAGAAATAAATAAAATATATTGAAGCTTTATCAGTTATTCCCATAAAAACAGGCTGGTATGATACATGAATTGTAAAACATGACAAAAAAGTATTTCTGCAATTTCAATATGACTAATAGTCTAAATTCTCTCATTGGTGAACTTGTTTACATTTGTTTAATTATTGGATTGAATAATTAAAATTTAAATTTTTTTTATTATTAACACCATTTTATAACAACAATAAACCTTTCCAATAGTTGTTTAAAGCCGAAGATGTGGTAAGATAACTCTGATACATAAACCATTAAGTAAACATGATATAAAATTGGCTAAGGATGGTTTTGTATCTTATAAGAGTGTTTGTCGCACTCCAAGGTTTGTAGATGAGCCATAGATAAAATAACTAGAGTATTGATCACAAATCACTGAGAGTAGCAGGGAGATGATAACTTCAAGTTTAGGGGTATATGCATGACTAAACAAAGGATTTTCATATAGTTTCCTATCTACCACTTTTATGGTACAGGAGTCGTGCACATAGGGCTAGCAATCCGCCTAGCAGTCTTGATTAGATCAACAAAAATGTTTTAAGATATCAGCCAAACTGTCGTTTGTACTGGTTCAGTTTACAAATGGCTGATCCTCTGTAACAGCCAATCAGATCAGATGGATTGAAGTTCTATTATCTCACACAGAACTAGATAGCATGTGCTAATAACCAATAAAAAGAACAACCGTATTTGAGTATGTAACAACAATTGGTAGGGTAGATTGTTCCACGTGCTCCTTTACAAAGCTTTCATGAATAACTCAAATGTTATCCTATGTTATCCTTTACAAAGGTTGTGAAAAAACTCAAACAGTGGAGGCTGAACAAGAGATTCTGCCACAATTATATCAAACTGGCACTCAGGCAGCTAGTCTAGTGTGCTGTGAGAAATTATCAGGTGTGATGATAGAGCACAAACAATAACTATCTGTGTAATTATTCTGATATTCCGATAGGTAGTAGATTGGCCCAAGTATTATAGAGTCAGTTTACCAAACTGAATATCAGGAGTTCAAATCTTGTATGATGTAATCTTTTTCCAATCTTAACCTGTGGCTACGGATGGATGGACAAGATTAACAATACATAGATCTAGACTCACCTCAAGTCTATGTATGGATGATCCATAGAAGTAATAGTAGAAATCAAGGTGAATACAGCCAGATGTAGAGCAGAGGTGAGACATTTCTACAAATACCCTCATGTACCTATAAATAATAAACATAGGAAATCACTGCACCGTCATAGTTCTGAGAAATTCAAAGGAATAATTTACGAGACAACATTGAGAAATTTTTATTAACACGCAAGGAATTCAACACACAGAATCAGCTATGTAAAGGAGCAAGGGAGATGGACTATAGAAAACCTGCAGTGCGTCTTCATGATAATGTTACAATCAATTTTTCTATAGAAACATTGGAGGCCTTCTCAATCACTAGTGTTACATACCATCAATTTTTGACAGATTTTTTATCTTCGTACCGCATGAATGGTTTGAAAAGTGGCATATTTAATTCTTTGAAGCGATTCAAACCTCCGATTCAAGAGGGGTATTTTTAAAAACATCATATCAACAACGACGTACTGCGTATGATGTAAACATCAATATTCGTATTATTGCACAAATCTTTGCGACCGGAGGTTGGAGTTTCATCATCTTCATCGATGACGTCTTTACAGCATTTCTACGCAGCTCTGATTTCAACGTGTGTGTTCTAAAAACATTTTAAAACATGTTTATTTTAAAATGTTAAAACACAAACATTTAATAAATATTTCAAAATGCCAAAAGTTGTGGGAAGTTTTTCTTTTAAATTCAGAGGTATTTTCCAAAATGGTGAAATTTCTGTTCTCAGACGAGTTAGTCATCGCAAAACTCAACAATGGTTGTATTAACCTTTTCGTTAACGATAAATAGTCATTGTGAATTGAAAGGGGAAGATTTACATTTGACCTTGAATGCATTTCAATAGTGTCAGCTGTGAATAGTCATTTATAATTAACTGTGTTTTACATCTCAGCTGAATAAATAGTGTCAGCTGCGATGTAAAACATGTGCCCCTCTGTAGCTAAAAGCGCAACAGGCTTATATAGAAAACTCGGACAATTTTGTACTAGCGTGTGAACTCGTCAGCTACAAACAATTGGGAGTTGTGTGACCACTACTGCGAATCATGTAAATTCGTCCTCCTCATTCTACGATCAAAACCAGCATTTTGAAGCTCAAAAATGCAGCATGTAATGTTAGTGATTGTGTCTGGCTACTTCTCAAGGTGTCAGACACAATCCAGCCTTCTCAAGCCAGTTACAGCACCTGCCACTGTATCTATCTCTATTGGCTACTGGGTAATTAGGTCATTTGGCATGTTGCAATGGATCTCAATTGGTCAATTGGCATTCTTTCAAAGGGTTCCAAGCTTATTCCACTATAAATGCATCTCCAAAGGTTGGCTACAGAAAAGACACATTTTGTCTGGCATGTAGCAATGCCTTTAAGCACACAGGAAATATTGAACCTTATAAAGATATGAATTAGGTAACATACATCTACTCATTTCCTAGCATTAGTATACAAAGATCATATACACTAAATACCAATCAATATGGGTGAATAAAATAGCCAATAGTTACTATCCACATGGCAGAGGGGAGTTACTAGCCCAAGTAGTACCAGTGCTACTAGCCTCCTAGCTGCAGCCTCAAGTACTTTACTATCTGGTATCGAGTACACTTGTCTTATCTAGGTTCATGGTACACAGGCTAAACTGGAGGAGTTGGTTGAAAATCATCTTTTGAAAATTAACAGTTGGTGATAGATAAATAAAAATCGTACATTCTAAGAGAGTAGTTAGTAGTTAGTAGATTATTATGGTGACTATTATCAATACAGTCATATCTCAACATACTGTCCACAATATAAGCAATATATATAATACACGATATACGTGATATAAGCGACAAACATGTGAAAGGGTGGTCGAAGCGACCACAATGTGCCCTAGAATATGAGAGGCAGCTTTAGAGAACGGCATCACTCTGTCTATTTTTTCCGATGAGTTTAAGAAAGTTTTTTGAACAAACTGGCTAAAAGTGGTGCAAAAAGTGCCAAACTGGACAAATGTCATACAAGCTATATCTATATCTATACATGTGAACAGCACATCTATACATGTGAACAGCAGCACATCTATACATGTGAACATTACATATATGTATATGATCAGTACATCTGTACAAATGAGCAAGAAAATTTTAGATGCAGAATATCTGTACATATGTACTGCTAGACAGTACATATGTACAGCAAAAGTATACATATTAACAACATATATGTACTTATGAACAGCATGTCTATACATATGACCAGCATGTATATACATATGAACAGCATGTATATACAGATGAACATCATGTATATACATATGAACCACATGTCTATACATATTAACAGCATATATATACATATGAACAGCATGTCTATACATATTAACAACATACCTATATGTTTGAACAGTATATATTTAAATAAAAATGGTAGCACGGCAAATATGAACAGCTTGTCTGTACAAACAGCTTGTCTGTACAAACAGCTTGTCTCTACAAACAGCTTGTCTGTAACCTTCGAATAAACTTAAAGAAAAATCAGCAAAATTTATTTTGGTTAAAACACACGAGAGAAAAATATATCTTTTCTTCTGAGCATTTTAACAGCGATCAAGTTTTGCTAATTTTAATCTGAAAACGTCCTGACAATCACATCACCTAAAACTCCAAATTTTTTAGAAGACAGATTATGACATTTGAAAGCGTAAAAAGCTGTTGAGCCAGATGTGAGGAGTTCGAATCCCATAAGCTGCAATGTTTTTTCGCAACATGCAACTGTGGTTGCAGGGAGATAGACACGGCTCTTATCCTAGTAAAAAGAATTAATATCTGTATTAATATAGTACCCAGTATTATATTAACAAACCCCACTTTTTCATTAAGTGTGTGCCCGTTGGTCTGCACAAACACCATGCGTTTCCTTGTTTTCCACACTCGAAAGCACATATATTATGATTATGAAGTTTGATTGATTTCAGCCAAACTTTGTATGTATATGCTTCATGCCTTCCGATATATTACAAGTATATTTAGTCTCATAACCCTGAGTCATTGTTAGTGATCCAGTCATTAAGTGACCATCTCAGACATTATTTTTTCTCTTGTTTGCTTAAGGACATGATGTACAAAAATTTTGAATTTTTGTCAAATTTTCCTAAATTGCAGATTTATGAAGCACTGTAAGCAGTAGAACGTGCTCTTTCAACAGGTATGCTTTAATTGACAGAAACTAATGCAAACTATACAAATGAGCCTTTTATTGCGACCCTGTAATAAACCAAACCGCAAGAAAACCGCAAGAATGCAACCCTTACGACCTCTTTATTTGCATAATAAATGGCTCCTTATCGGCCGATATCAACTGAAATCTATATACCAAGCGAAAGCTCAACACGTGATCTTTTCAATCGTACTGATAATATTCACTTTCAATCAACCAATAACGAGTGAGAGCCTTTTTATTCCCGCCAAAAGGATAACCTTGAAGCAAATAAAACCTGCTGGTTTGATTTGCGTCGGAGCTGCTTTTTTCTTATCAAATGAAATCAACGCATAATTGAAATTGACCAATGAAATGCCGCGGTGACGTAGTAACGATTGTAAACATTGCGAAGCCATTGTTGAGCTCATTCCTTTTGTCTCTGACCGAAGACTCATACACACGCGTTTCGAAAGCTCTCACACATTATTCACTCTCTCTTCTCACTCACTTATTACTCACTCTCACATTATTACAAGATGGCAACGAGATATACACCCAGTTCATACGGCAAGAAGAAAAGGAAAGGATTCTTTCAATCTAAAAAGACTGCTGATGATGTTAGTATTATCGTCTCGCTATTTTTGATTTATTTCGATTCAATTTTTAGTCGCTATGACTAACTAGTTTTAATTAGTTACTAAATATATTTTCAGCTTCTATTTATTTCATTAGGCTAAACCAAAAAATTCAACAGTATCAATTATAAAATGTTGGTCATGTATCGATAATACCTAGTTGGTGTTATACTATTCGCTGCGAAGCATTCGTGTTGAAGATTTCCTATTAGCCCTTCTATCAGTGTTAAAGTTAGCTATGGTGCTTCAGTATGCTGTTTATGTTGTATGCATCGCAGAATATGAACCCAAGATAAATATGAAGTCTCAGCAAATAATTATCTGTAACCAATAATTCCTAAGCATAATAGATTATTTTTTATTTGTAGAAAATTGATGCTGCCACAACACCGCCGAGCTCATCTCTTCTTACATCAGCACCATCAACATCTCATGCTTCAGTTTGTGCTGATGCAGATTCTGCTGCTGCTTCAGATTCTGCTGCTGCTACAGATTCTGTTGCTGTTCCAGTTTCTGTTGCTGCTCCAGTTTCTGCATCCAAGCGCAAGCTGGAGACATTCAGGGAGTATTCTGCTAGCCACCCTATTTCTGCTGGTGCCGACATTCCTTCTGGCGATGCTGCCGCAAGCAGTGTCTGTGCAGGCAGCTATAGGGTAGTTAGTTTGGAATTTTTAAATAGCTTAGTATCTTGTATAGTTTGTAACGCCTGTTCTAGTAGGAATGTAGGGTTAGTTGAGAGCGCTAATGTCTATGGTATGTCTAGTTTATTTGAAGTAGTTTGTCGTGATTGTGAGACCACGATTATGTCGCAGCACACATCCCCGAGTGTGGTAAATGGTAGGGCTTACGATATCAATGATAGGTTTGTTTATTCCTGTAAGAGTAACGGGGTAGGATACGAACAGGCGTGTAGTTTTATTGCAGATCTAAATTTACCTCAGCCTATTACTTCTCGTGCATACTACACTAAGTTAGATAAGTTAGCTACTGCATGCACTACAGCTTTAGAGGAGCATTTTAGAATCATTAGGAATATTGTAAAGGAAGAGCACCTGAAGCTTGCGGAACATAGGACTGATGTTAATGTAGATACTGTAGATATAGCTGTAAGTTATGACGGTACATGGCAGAAGCGTGGACATAGTTCACACAATGGTGTATTTGTTGCTATAGATGTTCTTACTGGATATGTTGTAGATTTTGAAGTGATGTCAAACTACTGCCAGGTGTGTGAGAAAGGACCAAAGAAAGAGGACAACTTTTGGAAAATACTTTTGGAAACAGTTCACTACTTACCTGACTGGTTATCTGAAGGAATGATATCATGCCTCTTTACCACATGTGTTGCATTTTCAGGGCTGCTATAGAGAACCTGTAGAAAGATGTCACCAAGATTGTCAACTATAGTACCAAAATTCATCATCGGAGTATTTGGCTAAGCACCTGTGTCCGATATTTAGCTTCCCGGCAATAGATGCAGTTCATCTTTACCTTATCTATAAAAGTACTGGTTGTTGTTCGTCTGTCTGTTCACTTTTTCTCACAACCCAATCTTTATTCTTTGATTATTGTTTTGACTATTATTTATTCAACTCTCTTTTTCATCACCTCCTCTCCGCCTCTCTCTGACTCTCTCCCGCTCCCCCTCTCTCCCGCTCCCCCTCTCTCCCGCTCCCACTCTCTCTTCAGCTCCCTCTCCCTCAGTCCCCTTCCCGCTCCTCTCCCGCTTACTCTCTCGGTCTCCCTCCCACTCATTCTCTCTCCCTCTTCTTTCCCTTCCTCTCCTTTCCACTCTCTGTTCACCGTTTCTCTCTACTTTTCCGTCTTTCTCTCATTTTCTCTCTCCTGCACACTCTCCCTCTCTTTCTCTCTCTCTCTCTCACACTTTCTCCCTCGACTGTTTATAGAAAAGCAAGCCCTATCATAGGAAAGACAATTACCAGATAGGAAAAGGCAAGACAAATGCAGCTGTAGCATAGAGTGTATAGTGCGACCACAGTTTAAAAATACTACTGGATGAAAACTCTCCTGAAGGTCGGCTATACCTCATTACAAAGTCTTGTAAATAGTAGTTACAGCTATGAACCACTCTTTGCTATTGGCTAGCTTTACTGTAAAACCTCATACAATTGGTTCAAATTATTACAAGACCTCATACCATTAGTAAACTCTATCACTTGGATCAAGTTGCTCTTTAGCTTCAAGTGTTCATATTTAGTCACAGCAGCTTGGAATGCTGCTTCTACCTGCTGTAACTGTAACAGACCACAGGCTAAAGACGTACTTGTAAAATAATAATAACTGATAATAATAATAAAATGATAACATAGCCTTTGATTCACTTATCCCCAAAGTTTCTTTCCCAACAATTAGTGTTTTAATATAACCCGCTGTAGGACATAATATTTCTTGTAAAAGCATTTTGGTGTAGGTAATTCACTTGTTTTGACGTTTAGTGTCCTGTTTTGTCTTGTTTGTCTTATGACAAAAATTTCAATGAATACAATATATAATTTATTTTTTTTCTCCATTATTAAACCTTTTCAATTATCCCACGACCAAACACGAGCGAAGCAAATGTTTGGGAGCTTAATGATAAATGCATATGTGCACACAACTCCCGAAAAATTATCCGTCCACAGCAGTTACCAAACCCTTGTACAATAATCCCATCAAAAATTTTAACCATTTTTGTGTAGAGTCGTTCAAGTATAATAATTAATAATGGTACAAAACATGTATAAACATATTTAAATATGTTACTAAGTATTTGAAAAGTTTCTGCAATATCCTAAAACTGACCCATATGATCGGATTATACATAAATAGACAGATTAGTTTGGCCTAAAATCGTGATAAAAACTTGACAAGCTTTTTTTAATCAAAATCAAGACCGGCCAACAAAACGCTGATAAGGCCATGAGTAGGACCATGAAGTTGTGCACATTTCACAAAAAAGATGTGCACCTTTCACCAGTCTATGGCATTGTCTAATTGCCAAAGGTTTCTGTAATAAACGTAGAAGTACTGAAAAGTAATCGCTTTTTTTGCCAATTCTACCGGACTCTGACATTTTGGACACTTATAATGAGTACTTTGGTATTCCAATTGCTGTCCAAAGCAGTGAAAGTAAAGAAAATGACGATGATATTTTTCTAACGATTCTTATAAGATTATTACAATATTTAATTATAAGAATAATTATTCGGTTTTATAGGATTATTATAATATTTAATTATAATAATATTCATTTGAATTTACAAGATCGAAGTAGGCCTATAGTGGCCGGTGGTGTGCAATATGTTACTGTTATTATTTTTCTAAATATTTTGCTGATGATACTGCGGCTGTGGCCAATATTGCGGTACTGTTAAGCCGTTTTTCATATCTGCAAAATTAAGTAATAGGCACACATTTTCTTATAGATATACATCTATTTCTATAACAACCAGCTAAAATCTGTTCAAATCTTTAAATTCAGCATAGTTAATAGATATAAATACAGAAATCTAGATAAATATCACAACTTCTTGGTATTGGTTGCCATGACCAATGATATACAGCCCCCCAGCCTGTGTATATTACACATCAGCTTGCCATTTTACTTCTAATATTTCATTTCTCCCATTGCAAGGGAGAGATATAAACATATAACCTTTTCCTTTCATTATTGTTGTTAGTTGTACATAATAACACCCAGTACATTACAGCTAACATTGCAGTTCTCCTATTGCACTGCAGTGCCATTCAACTGCTAATATTGCATTTCTCAACCGGCAGTACCCTTTCTTTTTCAATTATCACTTTCGTGGTGGGCTGTATGACAGGGGAATTTCTAGTATATAAATTAAATTTAAAAAATAAATATAACAAAATATGAATAAAAATTATTCTTGCCTCAACTAGAGCTGTTAAAATAATCGGTTAATTTAAATCCTTAGCCAATCTCCAAAAACTAGTTTATTAGGTTAACTCTATTCACAAGATTTCTTAGACTGTTCTTTCTTAGACTGTTCAAAAGTGGTATTCAAAGAAAATTATTCGAAACCTACAGCAACCAACTAGACTTACAATGACGAACAGACCTGCCAACCCAAGAGTGGGGCAATGCGTGAGATTTGGTTTTGGGGCAATTGATGTATCAATGATAGTATATATAAAATGTGGAAATTGGGGCAAAAATCTCACGCATTTCCATCTTTTCTTTGGGGTGATTGCATGAGTCTCATGCCCAATGCGTGAGAGTTGGCAGGTATGATGATGAAGCAATGTTTCTTTTTTGTGTGGTACCTAGGATTCTCCAATTCCAATCAATTTAGTTTGGGCTGTCATCGTACATCTTACATCTTACATTTTCTTCATAGAACGTACTAGAGCCGGTTGCGGCAAGCGGCACGCCTCATATGTTAAGCAGTTGTTAACACTAGATAATTAAATAGTTATCTAGATAGGACAGTTAAACCTATAGGCCTACTTACTTACAGTTGAGCCTAAACTTGTGTATAGTTATATTTATACAAATTGATGCCAGTTAAAAAACATCGGTTTATTTTAAGTACCTGCCCTCATAACTTGTAGTAGTGTTCTTCATAGTTGGTTCGGAATGGCAAACGCGTGGCGAATATTTAGAGGTTTCAACGCAGCCGCCAGCGCATCTATCATAATAAGCTCAAATGGAGTCGCTTGTAATAGCTTATTTGTCGAGAACTCATTCGAAAAAAATAATGCAGGACGTACACATGTATTGGCTGATCATTTTCAGTGTCGTATAGGGAGAGTTACGCCAACTGGAGTTACCTCATTTTCGATAGTTCCAAACAAACTCGCTTTGCTATATAAAGTTCTGTTAAAAATTAAGGTATCGAATCATAAATACGACTTATACACAGTCAAAATCACCATTTTCTTAGCCTTTTTATATACCACAAAGATCGTCAGAATTTTCTGATTTCTTTCATGTATAACACGAGCACCTTATCTATGGCTAGTTAGATTTACACCAGGCTAAAATCAAAGTTCCGTTCATCTCACAGCGTGGAGTTATTTTGATATTTGCGTCAACACATTTCCCCTTTATTTTTTATAATTTTAAATTTAATTGTGATTTAAATACCATCTTCATCACAATGGTTAATTGTTGGGCTGTGGGATGCTCAGGCAGATCGGAGTTAGGTCTACAGGTTTTTCAATTCCCAAAAGATCCTGAAAGAAGGAATGCATGGATTGTTAAAGTGGGCAGGTAAGATTCAAGTTGTTTTCAGTGTTTGCAATTGTATAGATTTAGATATTACTATAAGTTTAATATTGAACTGATAAGTAGGAAAGCTAAGGATAGTTGTAGACTTATTTATAGCCGTGTCAGGCCTATGTGAACGGAGTCATTTTTTATTATTTTATTTATTTAAACAGTGTCAATGTGAAAATTACAGGTTGGATTCTGGAAGTAGCAAAAGGAATCCAAAACTTTTGCAGCCAACTGCTTCTTCTAAACTTTGTGAGGTTAGTCAAAATATTGTTTAGAATTATCTTGTTATACGTATATACGTACATGTATATCAGTTTTTAAACCATATTGGTATTCTTATTGTCATTGTAATTATTGCTGCTAATTGTTAGAATACATTTTACAATTATAATAAATGCTATTTATAAGTTTAGTTGTTTGTGTAGTACCACTATTGTTTTTGTCATGTTTTATTATTATTACCAAAGTTTTCTTATCTGTTGTATTGCTTTGCATTTGTGTTATTATTGAAGTTGATAAAAATAGCATATAGTATTTTGCATTGATTAAGAGATAACTGGTTAAAAGTATTGGAAAAAGATGTATAGGCATCTAAGAATAAGTTGAATGGTAATAGTAGTAGCCCTATTAGTAGGCCTAATAGTAATAGTAGTATTCATATTACTGTTTCCCTTGCTTACCTCTCCTCTTTTTTGTTTACTTATAGAGACATTTTGAAGAAAAGTGTTTTACACTGACTAAAACGGAAAAACGTCGACTGACAAGTGATGCCATTCCTACTCTGTTTGCTCACAGGCCACCACCTGTCTCTGAAAGAAAAACAGCTTTAAAAAATACTATAATCACAAGCCCCAGCTCTTCTGCATTCCCCAGAACAAGCCAAAATATGGGTGAGGAAATTTTTGTCATTAATTTCTATACAATTAAATTTCTTATTTATTGCTTATGATATATCAAACTGTGCAACAGATTTTTGCAAAAGTAATTTTATATTACAATCAGTTTCAGTTATTAATTTAAATGTATCTTTTAACAGGTGACTACAAAGAGGTATGGGAACAAAATTGCTGTGTGATTAACAATTGTATTCATTATAT
Organism: Watersipora subatra; assembly: GCF_963576615.1. Classification (NCBI taxonomy): domain Eukaryota; kingdom Metazoa; phylum Bryozoa; class Gymnolaemata; order Cheilostomatida; family Watersiporidae; genus Watersipora; species Watersipora subatra. Next base: position 328,218 of record NC_088715.1, read on the forward strand.
ATGTAGCTTTCTTACACACTCTAACTTTCCTAACTGACACTCACTTCTATAACATTTTTCCTATTAGCGGTACAGCAATTATCTTATCAGTTGTTGTGGCCAGAAGAACTTAGGGGCTCAGGCATAAGTTTTATATATGATTTAAATATCTGTCTAACATTCACGAATTTACTAATGAATTCAATCCCTCATCGCCAATGATAATAAATTGCTTGCTGCACAATTTCAATTCTCTCAGGCAAATGTTTCTCATATTCTATTCATATTGATTTGCAAGTTTATGTGCTGTCCAGAGAGTAACAGTGCTTCCCATTTGCTGATGCTTAAATCTTAAAAGTGACTATAATTGTCATTATTCTAATATGGAATATTTGAATTTTTAGAAATTGATTCACCGAATGTCTTGGAATCAGAACTAGCGACAAGTAAGCCTACAACTTTGATCACATCCAAAATCGAGAGCATAGAGCGAATGTTACAGAAGAAGCTTAAGAAAGTATGTTATTAGTGAAATATATCGAAAACTATTATTTGATATAGATTATTTTTAAAAATATAAGCTGATTGCTATTATGCAGCTATTATTATAAGCTATTATGCATTGAGGTAAGAGCAGTTCAGACTCATAGTGGTATAGAACAGTTTTATAGGAGTAATTTTGAGGAAATTTAAGTTCTTTGAAACCCTAACATGTATATGCATGTATATGCTTGTTGAGAATTGTGATCGATTTCACTTTGATAAAATGCAGATCTATAATGTTGCTATTGATCATTTTAATACCAACTTGCGTAGTCGATTACTCGTAAGGGTCAGTAGTGGTAATCAAGAACATTTTCAACAATGTAGCCACTTGTTTATTTTTTTACGGGTCCAACAAGAATATAGGGCTACCTTAGAAAAACTCCAAACCCATGAAATGGCTCTCAAAACTTGTTCAACAGGGATCAACTTGTTGCTCTTCAAAAACATTCTACTAGATGATTGCAATGGCAACTCGATACAATAAAGAAAAAGGCTGAAGTTGCGGTTTACTTGTGGGTCCACAGGTTACAATCATCTTCTGGATTCAGGAATGCCTCTTCCGTCTGTTAGGACACTGCAAAGACGACTTCAAACTATCTGCTTTGAGCCAGGACTTCTCACGACTGTTTTTCAATACATGAAGGAAAAGGTGAGCTTGTGTAATTAAGAGTTATCTTATGTTTATATTCAATTTTATGCTTCTCATTTGTTTTGTTAATCGCTCTTTTTATATTCTGATGTCTTTGCGGATTATACTGCATTTACAAGTTTCTTTGTTTTAGGCTGCGAGTACGGATGAGAGGGGTCGACAGTGTTGCCTTGTGTTGGATGGGATGGAGATTACTGAAGCCCTTGAGTATGATGCTAGCAACAGCTCCGTAATAGGAGAAGTGACGTTACCTGGCCATAGTGGCCTTGCTAGTCATGGTTTAGTGGTTATGCTTGGAGGTTGGTGACGTTAATTTCTTGTTTATTTCACTTATTACTTTCCTCTTTTTGTCTGCAGTTTTACCACTAATAATACATGTACTTCAAATCCGAGTGTTGGCTGTATCTTTGCAGGAATTACTGAAAGATGGAAACAAGTTGTCGCATTCCATCTCACTGGTAAATCTATTTCCGGGGACAGTCTAGCTTCTCTTATTATTGATGTCATAACACATGCAAGCGGTATTGGTCTGAAAGTTGTTGCTGTTACTTCAGACATGGGGTCAAGCAACCAAGCGATGTGGAAGACGTTTGGTATAGAAAGCAAAAGGGATTCACTAGTGAGCTGTATTCCACATCCTGTGTCTGGTGATAATGTACTTCATTTCTTAGCTGACGTTCCTCACGTTATTAAAAATTTAAGAAATGCGTTTGCCACTCATAAAGTTTTTACAATAGCTGATGATATTTGTAGAAAACATAATCTTCATTTTAACTGCATTAAACTCGCCCATGTTTTGGATCTTCTTGAATTCCAGTCTGGTAAAGACTTAAAATTAGCACCCAAACTGTCTGATAAAACTGTCTCGTCTACAGGACACTTCAGCAAGATGAATGTGGCGAATGCCATGCATCTCTTTAGTAAGTCTGTTAGTGCTGCTCTGAGGTACCTCGTTAGTAAGGAAGGTAGATCTGAGGAGTATTTGACAACGGCTTGGTTTATTGACACAGTCGATCATTGGTTTGATTTGATGTCCTCTCGACATTCGGTAATGGCTTTATCTAAACACAAACTTGACGCTTATGCTGATGCTCGTTTATTTCTTGATGATTTCATACAAATAGTTCAGTCAATGCGGATAGGATTCAAGTATGCATGGAAGCCAGTCCAGGCTGGTATTCACCTATCTACACGGTCCATACTCAACATTTGTGATGACATGCTTGACAACATGGAGTTCTTACTCACCTCCAGGTTGACACAAGACTGTATCGATAACCTTTTCAGCTCGGTAAGATGTAGGAGTCCTGTGCCAACAGCTAGAGAATTTAAATATGCTTTAAAACTGATCACTGTGGCACAGTATCTCAAACCGACCAAAACTTCTAACTATGTAGAAGATGAGTGAGAGTACTTCGGAGATTTATTGCCATCTACCATAGAAGTACCAACTGCCGAGCCTTTGCTCATAGATGTACCTATGGCTTCACGTGAGGAAATCAGCGCAGCAGAAGAAGAGTAATTATACTATCTTGCTGGCTATTGTCTACAGAGTTTGCTAAAGTTGAAGCAAGTATGTGAAGGTTGTTGCACCAGCCTATCTAACACATCTGGTAATCCGCACTGTAGGTCTGGTTTTCTGCAATTTAAAAACTTTAAAGAGGGTGCTTTGTGTGAAGTTTCCGGTGACACATTTTCTCTGTTCAAAATGTGGGAGTCTGTCGTGAGAAGCTTTGAACCTCATCTTAAGAACAACCATATAGGTACTTTGATAGCTTCTAAATGCATGGAGAATATTGATATGCCATGTGAGCTGCCCACTTGTCATCCTATATTGCAGAAGCTAGTGAGAAAGTTTGTGAATGTTAGACTTCATATTTTATGTAAAAAACATACCTCCACCTCACTGTCGGTGCAGTTTGGTAGCAGAAACATGGCCATGCAGACACTAGCTCAGAATATTCATCATTAAGTGTTGTTGAAATTTGATGCTTTCTCCATTTTTTACTGTACTCATTCTTGTGGACTAGTATTATATTTATATATGTTATAAACATGTGTAAGTCCGCTATTGCACACAAAATACTATGTTGGCGTACCTTACTATAGTACTAGTACAGCTTAGCTTCTTTGACTTGTTTATTTGAAGTTAATAATTTTTATTGTAACATTACTATGAAAGATTTTCTATGTAGTATAACATGCTCGTTTAGTATTCAGTTTTTATTATGGAAAGTTGTTCAATTTTTATGGTGTACCCCATACTTCTTGCACGTTTAGTTGAAATCATTGTCTGTAATAAATTTGTGGTTGTCTATTAATTTGCTGACACAAGCCTGTTTATAAGTTTTATGAACAAAAAAATTGGCAAGTGATGGTATTATAAATATAATTATTATTGTGAATACATTTAATTGTTTGTTTGGTCGCCCAAAGTTGTGAAATTGCAAGTAAACACAATTTAGCTAAGACATTCTAGTGCAGATAATAGGATGTATTTACTATGAAGTAGCATAAAACCTGTAAATATGGAGTTGTCACTTTTACAACTGCTATGTGAGTTAGAGCAAAACCTGAGCTTTCTTGTGGTATACTTGATAGTGCTCTAAGGTTACCCAAAGTAGTTTTATTAACTGATAAACAAAGACAGGTAAGTGCAGTCCATTGTAACTCTATATAAAAGTAGGCGTGGCCGATGTTTGTTTGGAACTTTCGATGCGTTTGTATAGGCTCCGTTGGTGGCGTAACTCTCCCTATACGACACTGATCATTATAATATTTCATTTTCTTTGGGTGCTTCATCAGAACATAGACGTAAATCTTACTAGAGAAATGTCCTCCCTCGCTCCCGGTACACGGTAGACGATGCTTGTTATATTGCTGGGGAGCAATAAAGCACTCACCGTGAACTCCTGATCACAAGAGGCCGTCAGCTTGGTCTCCAGTCACTATATAGCGATGGGGGTCACGTGTCTCCTAGACGTCTAAGCCGTAGCCTAATAGCCGTCTAAGCCGTAGCTTCCAGTAGCTATAACTTCTAGTAGTCTATTTAGCCTGTGGTTCTTTATTCCTGAACGTGTTACAATATGAATATATAACATGCCCTTTTTTTCAAGACTACACCGCTTAATATAAAATCCAAATACGAACTCTAATTCCAATATACTCAAATTTACCCAAGTGCAACCACTATTAGCAGAACACATAATCTCTCAAGAGGAGCGTTAAATTCAATGAAGCAGGGTTATCAAGCCAAGCAGGTTAGATAATCACAAAAGCTTCAAATCATAGTTACAGTTTCGAATATGAGATAAATATCTCTCTACTCACCCAATATTCTGTTTACTTACTCGTCTTTCCTTCAGTCATCAGTTATCGCAAATTTAACAGTTTTAATCGCACCCCAATCCATCTCAATCTACCTCATCTCCATTTAGCAAATCACCTTCCTCCATACTGGCAGTATCCCCATACCAATCGGTCTTCTCATGTTCCTCCTCCATTGCCTCCAGGTTATCTGAAACTTTTGGCTAAGAACCAGCAAGCTGGTCGTCATTGCCACTCTGAACTTTTGGCTCAGAACCAGCAAGCTGGTCGTCATTGCCACTCTGAACTTTTGGCTCAGAACCAGCAAGCTGGTCGTCGTTGCCACTATGAACTTTTGGCTCAGAACCAGCAAGCTGGTCGTCATTGCCACTCTTTTCGGAGCTTTCAGGTTGGACCTCCTCTTTGGGTTCATCAACCTTACTCTCCTCACAACTATCATCTCTGCTAGGGACTACTCTCACAACGGAGGTTTCAGGTTGGATCTCCTCTTTGGATTCCTCAACCTTACTCTCCTTACTAGTAGTCGTTACGGAACTCGCGCTCCTTGCACCCCTCCTCTGAGCCCTCTTTTGCTTTACAGCAGCCAAGTGCAACAGAGCCTCTCTATACTCATTCTCACTCTCAATCTCCTCCTCCAACTCTCACTCGTCCTTCTCTATAGCAGACAATGCGCGCTTGTACTGCTCCTCTACTTGTCTCCTCCTATGCAAGAGCATAGCTTTCCTCTGCTCGATGGCAGCCTCGGTCGAAACAGACTCCGACTCCATCTCTTCTACAAAACTATCCATCTTAGCAACAAAGGGTAAACTCGAACTAGGCTTCTTCAACTTAGAATCCGGTCCCCTATTGTTACTCTCCTCTACCCTACGCTTAATACCCGCTGCAATATCTTTATAGGATGACCCACCAAGAGTACATCCTTCAAGTCCATGGTCTAACTTCCCACAAAATCTACACAATGTCTCCTTGCAATCTACCGCAAAATGTCCTTGACATTTACAATTATAACAAATAAATCCAGGACACTGAGCAGCATAATGGTCTCTAAAGCTTTTGCAGACAACACACTTAATGTTACCTGGCTTACCGTACACTTCTTTCTTACCTTCGCTCTCGTTCTTACCCGACTCATTCCCCTTCTGCTTACTAAACACTGTGTTACCTTTTGAATCCCTCGTCACCTTCACACCTCCACCCCTGCTTCTACCTGCACCGCCGCTCTCGGCACCACCACCTCCCCGCGAATCACCAGCACTCTTCATAAGTGATAGAGAAGTAAGATTGGTCTGACATCAATCTGAAACTATAAACAAGGTCATTTATAATATTACATACCATATTTCTTAGGTGGTTTACTAACTCGACCTGAGCCAGTGACAACAGGTTATCTACTAAGACGCACGAATTTACTTCTAGAATTTCTTCTAGGCAAATCATTACTATTTCCTGGAACGAGTCTATTCTCAACAACATAGGTTTCCTCCTCGTGTTCACTGATGCCAGGAGTTTCCTCCACGTGCTCAGCCACACCAGGAGTTTCCGCCCCTTGTTCAAGGATCTCTAAATCAGGGATCATGTTCTCCTGACTTTCAGATAAACCGTTGGCATTTTTTACTATTTCAGAGTTGCCCTCTTTTGAGGAGTAGCTATCCAAGGAAAGACAATTTTCCTCAGAAGAGTCAGATGATGTGTTCTCATCATCAGAATTCAACAAAAACAAATGTTTTCTATTTCTGCGTATTTCACTCATGCCTACATTGACCCAGTAACTTTCAGGAGATTTATCCTTTCTCAAAACTATACCTCTTGAACCTACATCAGCAGGAGCTTTTACATAAACCATTTGACCAGGTTTTAACTCGTCTAACTTTGAAACTCTATACTTTTTATCCCACCATTTCTTAATTTTCTTTTTACATCTAATTTCATTTTCTTCAAACAGTTCATAGTCTACATCACTTTTATATGGGAAGCCCAAGTTTGATCTGATAGCTCGACCAAAAATCAGATCACTTGGCGTATATCCTGAAGCCAAAGGTGTAGTCCAATACGCAGACAAAGCCACATCTTTATCTCGGCTTTTCTCCCATAATTCTTTAACAATTTGTACGGCGCTTTCCGCTAAACCATTAGAACAAGGATACCGGGGGCTACTAGTAGTTAGAATAAAGCCCATTTTCTCTCCAAAGTTTCTAAATTCTTTACTAGCATAACAAGTTCCATTATCAGACCTGATAACATTGGGTATACCAAATCGAGAAAACAGATACTTGAGTACTCGAATTATCTCTCTTGCAGTTTGAGATTCTATATGCAGACATTCTATCCACTTCGAATAATAGTCTATAGCTATCAGATAATATTCGTTATCAAACACAAGTATATCCGAACCTATCACCTCCCATGGTTTAGAAGGCATTTCTGCTTCATACATGGGCTGGTGTTTAACTTGACCATGCATAATGCAAACATTACATCTACTTATATAATCTGCAATCTCCTTACTATAACCAGGCCACCAAAAATGACGCTGAGCTTGTCTGCGACATTCCGTTATGCCTTGATGACCTTCATGACAAATTTCCAAATACTGCAGTCTTAATGAATTGGGAATATACAGCCTAGAGTCATATAACAATATATTATTTTAAATACTTAATCTCTCTCTAGATCCATATAAACCTATCAGTTCTTTACTAGAACCATCCATTTCAGATGGCCAACCAGAATATAAATACTCTATACACTTGAGAGCATCTGAATCTTTACTAACCTCTTCTCTTAGTTTCTCTTCTTTAACGTCCCCATATGCAGAAGAGGAAACTATCGAGTTAACATAAGCTTCTACCTTATTACAAACAGCTTTACTTACCTCATCACAAACAGCATCACTGTTCGGACGGCTAAGCAAATCAGCAATGAACATATCTTTCCCAGGAGTGTGGAAAATATCATAATCATATCTCATTAGTCTTAACTTAAAACATTGTACTCTTTCAGGTAGTTTAGACAAATCCTTTTCACCCAAAATCGCAATTAAAGGCTTATGGTCCGTCTCTATTTCAAATTTTCTACCAACTAAATAGTAATCAAACTTCTCACATGTCCATGTCGTAGCTAAAGCTTCCTTTTCGACCATGGCATAACTACCTTCAGTTTCAGTCATTTTTCTAGAAGCGTATTCTACAGGTTGCCACGCACCTTCCTCGTTATACTGCAGCAAAACTGCACCTAGTGCATTTTTACTAGCATCAGCAGAAACTCTATGTTTAGCATTTATCTCGAAAGTGCATAATACTGGACTATTAGAAATTTCTTTCTTAACAGTTTCAAAAGCTTCTTGTTGGTCTGGACCTCAATACCATTCCGATTTACTACCCGTTACTCCATAAATCGCAGTACATAAACCAGCTAACCTTTTATTAAACTTCATCAAATGATTAACCATTCCGGTAAATCTCCTGGCCTCCTTTTTGCTCCTCGGAGGCTACATTTCAACTATAGCTTTTATTTTACCTGGGTCTGGTTTAATACCAGCACTGCTAACCAAATGTCCTAAAAACTTCACCTCGGTACATCCAAATTCACATTTTTCTTTCCTTAAAGTCATCCCAGATTTCTCAATTCTATTTAAAACTTTATGTAAACGTTGCCAATGTTCGGTTACAGTTTTACCGTAAACTAAAATGTCGTCCATCAAACATACAATTTCGTCTAAGCCTTTCAATATCTTTTCCATTTCCCTCTGAAAAAATTCAGGGGTTGAAGATATCCCAAAAGGCATTCTCTTAAAGCAAAATCTACCCCATGGGGTTACAAAAGTTGTCAATTCTTTGCGTTTCTTATCAAGTCTAACTTGCCAAAATCCAGAGTTAGCATCAAGTTTGGAAAACATAACTCCTTTTGCCAGTTTACTCAACATGTCTGTTATCCTAGGTAAAGGATATACTTCCCTTCTAACACATTTATCCAAATTGGTTAAATCTACACACATTCTAATCTTACCACCTTGTTTTGGAGCGATGGTAAGACCAGAACACCAATCAGTTGCTTTTTCTATAGGTTCTATAACCTTACTTTCCAACATTTTATCAATTTCTTTTTTAGCTTTTTCACACAAGCCTGCTGCAATAAGCCTAGGCGCGTACAATCTAACGGGTTCAGCATTCCTATTTATGTCAATACTAAAAATACCAGGCATTGTTCCTAGTCCCTTGAATGTCTTAGGAAATTCCTTCAAAGGGTCAAATTCATTAGCACACAAAGCATTAATAACTGCTAACAAATTCAACTTCTTAATCTTGGGCATACCTAAAAGATTTTTTCTAGAACCTTCAAGTATGTAAACAGAAGTATCAATAGCTCTGTAAGTACTTTTAATAGCTACATCAGCTACTCCTAAAACATTCAATCTATTTCCATCAGCTCCATTCAAAATTTGCTCGGGTTCTTTTAAATTCAAACCAAGCTTTCTACTAGCTTTCTCAGTCATAGTGGACACATCAGCTCCTGTGTCAAAAGTAAATTCCATATCCTTACCATTTACAGATAAATTTCTGACAAATTTCTCGTCTAGTCAGCTGCTATTACTAGACTCAGAAAACCTTACTCTAGGAGTAGGACTTCTTCTACCTTCACTTCCACTACTTTCGTACCTATCTCTCCTTTGACTCTTACGTACCTTGCAGTCCTTAATTGTGTGCCCTTTGGCAGCACAAAAAAGCATCTTACCTCTGGACAAAATCTGATTTCATGTCCTCTCCCCCCACAACCATAGCATTTATCTGCCCCTGGAGATGGATACTGTCTAGAATTTTTGCTAGATCTATCATCATATCTCCTCGGGGAATACCTGTCTCTACTTCTCCTACGCCATTCAAGTGGTCTCTCTCTAACAGAATCCCTAGATGAACTACTATAGTCTCTAGAGCTTCTAACTTTACTATAGTCTTTATCGTATTTACTTGACTTCTTATCCTTACCATACCCTCTAGATTTATGTTTGTCTCTAGAAGATACTCTATTCATTTCTTTCTCATTATCTGAATCAGAGTCAAATTTAAACTGACTATCTTTGTCCTCTGATTTGTTTTCTACTGCATCTACTTCCAACTTCACATTAGAATTGCCTGCTTTGATGGTTTCCATAGTTCTTTCTGAATCTCTAGCTATTTTTTTAGCTCTCAAGATACCTGAAAACTTAGTCCAATTCAAGTCATTTTGTTGCATCAGCTGGGATCGAAGAGAAGATTCTCTCAACCCATTAACTACAATAGCTAAAGCAAATTCTTGTCTCAAAGCATCATGTTCAGTTCCAAAAGTCATTTTTCAACTTAAATCTTCAATTCGTAATAAATAGTCATTTTCATTTTCTCCTATAGCCTGACTAGCAGTTACAAATTTCATTGTTTTAACATAAACAGTTTCTTCAGATTTGTAAACAGTTTTCAAAAGTTCCATGGCTCCCTCGTATGTAGAAGTTGCACTTTTTTGATCAAAACCTAAAGATGTCAAAGCTGTTCTACCTGCGTTACCCACGACATTCAACAAAGATACTAATTTCATTCTACCTCTAAATACATCAACAGTTTCTTCCTCGCCCTCTATTGTAACTTTTTCTTCCCCTAATCTCAGTGTGATCATTTCAACGCTTAGATCAAACTCATTTAACCAATTTTTCCATGATCCACCAACATCGTCGCTATTAATTACTAGTTTCGGAAAGTCATTAAAATTCAAATTTCTAGCCATATTCAAAAATAGCTTAAACTTACCTCCGAACACCCTTCGAAACCTCTATAACAATGTAATCACCACTCATCTTGTATAGTGTCTCCCACTTATCACAGAAAATACACCACGGAAAATCACTAACCACTGTATCACCACTATCGATGGCCGATATCACCAGTTATTCACCACTACACCACAATATAATAACGTATCACCGATCACAATTATCCCCGAACAATCCTGCCTACGACGCCATGTTATATTGCTGGGGAGCAATAAAGCACTCACCGTGAACTCCTGATCACAAGAGGCCGTCAGCTTGGTCTCCAGTCACTATATAGCAATGGGGGTCACCTGTCTCCTAGATGTCTAAGCCGTAGCCTAATAGCCGTCTAAGCCGTAGCTTCCAGTAGCTATAACTTCTAGTAGTCTATTTAGCCTGTGGTTCTTTATTCCTGAACGTGTTACAATATGAATAATATATAACAATGATACTGATAGAATAGTGTGACTCAAAACCTACCGGAAATTTTAATACCTAACCACTTGGAACTTGTCTTCACGATTCATAAATGTCGGCCGATGTAGTAATTAAACGCAGCTCCAAGCAATTATAACTGAAGTTCCTTCTGAAAGTTTTAAATGTAGCAATTTTGATTTTGCGGTGATATGACACTACGCGTTAGGCTAACCTATCGAACTAAGGTTACGTCACTGCGAGCGCATTATGTTTTATTATTGCGTGTCACGCTCGGGCTACGCGCAAGCCATATGTCTCAAGAAGAATCTACACCTGTTGTCTGTGAGACTGTACATGTATGTGTTTGATCAATTATGTAACCAATTTTCGATAATTATGAATGTTCAACAATGTATTTTACTTGTTGTGTTATACTATTTTGGTGGTGATTTTTGCTCTCGGGTCAACGTAAATTGGTCAGATCTCTTATTATCGCCGTCATTATAATTGGATTTTCCACCACTTGGCCAGCGCGTAAGTGTGGGAGAACATAAAATCTTGGTAATTAAACAGAGCTGTTTCTACTAAGAACTTGTTTTGATTACTTAACTGTAGTTTTATTGCGTTTGGCGATTCAGTGGCTAAATGTATACTTGAAGAATTGCAGTTTCACTTGATGTTTATTAGTGTTAACTTGCGCCAAGAATGACCGCCGATATCATGGACAAAAACACGTACCGCAATATAAGCAAGGAAGACAACATTTAGAGTAAAGCCAGCCTAGTTCCACTACATAAGGTTTTGCGTAAATATGTACGTGTGAAATTGTTGAAGTAGTGCAAACGTTTTACCTGTTTGCACGAGTAGGCTACTTGATGCTTCCCAGTTTTTATAATATGAAAATGTATATGGTAGTTTCACAAGTATCGGCTATCGTTTCATGAGCATAGGTGGTACATGAGAGAACAGAAATTAAAAACGGGCTCATATCACTAGCAATACATGCATTGTGTATGGTGGTGGTAAGAAGCAACAGAGAAGTCTGTAGTTCAAACGTCACAACATCTCATTTACTCTTCAATTACATTCAACAGAAATTAGAGATCAAATAACCGAGAAACAGGAAGGTTTAGCACTCAAAACATCCAATAATACACAACTTTCAAAAGTCGATGTCTGGCAGAAATTTAAGTCCATTGCGGATCTTCATATACCAAAATTTAATATATAGATGTAGCGGCTGCACTGAAAGAATACGTTCACAATGAACATATTATTTTAACCAATTAACCTTGCTGTGATATGGGCGCAAATGTGTTTGGGCAACTGCAATCATTAAGGTATTGATGATTCATGTGTTTGTAACCAGCCCAGTGGAGAGGTTAAAATTTCTTAACATAATATTTTACAGTAGCTGCTATAAGTCGAATTTTGATATATTACAGGCTACAGTAGGCTTCAGTTTAGGCCCGCTATCACTTGTCAAAAATATGTGTACAGTAGGAAACGTCAATATGATGGTGCGATGTTTTTGTAATATTCCTTTCTCTCTTTCTTCTCACTGCCTCCTGTTATAAAAATACTGGGTATTTTCATAGCAGCTTCCTTGTGCTTTTTCTTTTGCAATGAGATGTGAGCAAAGTGCCTTAATTTAATAGCTAAATTCTAGTTTTACTAGTTTAGAGGCAATAATAAGGTATAAAAAATCATTATATTGTTTTTGTGAACTAAACAGAAGGGATGATGATTAATCAAACTGAATTAATGCAAAAACTTGAATAGCTGATTGAGGCGTTAGTGTTAAAGGCATACTTGCAACGAAATTTACATTACAGTTATTTGGTATCAAAATATTCACTACTTCTTACTATGCTGTGTTGTAGGTACAAAATATGTCGATATGTGATTACAAGCTCTTAAAAGCCCAAAAACCAACAGTTAATCGCCGCCATCATGAACCCGCCGTAGCTACAAATATTGGGTATTTTAAAACAGTTTTTGGTGCTTTCTCTTCTGCAATAATGTAGGAGACATAATAAGAGAGAATAATGCAAAGTTCCTTAATTCGATGGCCGAGTTCCAATTTTAATAGTCACACATGTTGTACCTGTAAGCAGAAACAGACTAATTGTAACCAACAAACATTTAAGTTATAAAAAATAAATGAAAGATTAAAAATATTCTAAACTGTCAAGACCTTTCACTTTTTCATTCCATTCTCATCATCGGTCATTGTATTCCTGGTATTTTTTGTAAGTGTGATCTAATCATATAGGCTATACTTTGGTCAGTTCTTAGTCTTCCTTAAAAAATGGCCAAAAGGAAAATCATGACGCTGAGACATTGCGTGACATGTGAGAACTCTTTTGGGTGTCTAAACTGTAGCCTTTGTGTACTGTATTAAACTCATATAATATTAAGTGAATGCCCTTTACATTACCATTACATTACATTACAATTGAAATTGCAATGCCTACACTATATTACCTAATACATTACTTTTACAATATACTAGGGTTGCTCGATAGCTCGATTTCGATAGTCGATAGTTGTCTTTCTCGATATGAATTTGTTTCCTATTTTTAGCCTATCGAAAGATCTGAAACAAATATCTCGTTATCGAATAATAAAAAATAATATAACTCGATAGTTATCGCCCTCGAATAGCTCGAACACATGATTAACTCGAACGAATCTGTTTGGTCCGTTCTCACGCAATGATAAATTGCTTTAGATAACTCGACCTCAACTTGGTTAACTCGAACAGTTTTTTGCCCAACGGCCACTACGACGGTTGTTATCGCTATAGAATATCACTTTATTTCAAGCCATAGAGTCAAACCTCAACTTTTAGTAGTTCTTAGACGTCGTTATTACCATCATCGGCAAAATATTTACGATAACGAATTTTCTAAAGGTTTGCAAAAATCAAATTTTGCCAATCATCTGATTAGCGATGGCCCTCCAAAAGCTAAGAAAAGTGAGCTAACCTTCGAATAAACTTAAACGAAAATCGGCAAATTTGATCTTGGTTAAAACAGTGATATACAGCCCCCTGTATATCATTTCTGGGGGCTGTATATCATTGGTTTAAACGCTCAAAAAGAAATGTATTTTTTTTCTGAGCATTTCAACAGCGATCAAGTTTGGCTTCTTTCATCTGAAAACGTCCTGGCAATCACAAGACTTCAAACAACAAACCCATCTTAAGTGATAGAAAAGTCTCGATACTTTCTGATGAAATTTTTTTAAACTTCACACTAGAAGCTTTTTAATTTGCAACAAGCCATATATACGTTTGATTTATACATAGTTTGTACATTTGTTGACTAATAAATACATGGACTTGTTACAGTGTTCTGATAAATTGAACGCTCTAATAACTCGATCACCTTTTCCTATTCCTTCCCACAGTCCTCGATCTCTTCAGGCACGATAATTCGATAGTTTTACCAGCTGCCAAGTCACTTGATAACTATCGGTGAACTCTGTCTGCTCATTGATAATTCGATACTTTCACTATCAGTGGGACAACTCCAATGATAGTCAATAACACCTTTTCAAACAACCAATGCCATCCCCACGCTATACTACCTACAACTGTTTATAAGTTGCTTTTGTTACTCCTGCTACGCTTTGCATTCATCTGGTGAGGCTGAGAGCCCAGCATGAGATGTAATGTCGTAATGCATATTATAACCAACGTAATGAATATCTTCACTATTATTGATTGATGTACTCAGTTGAAGGCATAATCTAATGGGTAAGCTCATGACCTCTAGAACTGGAAGTGCCAAGATCCAATCCTCTGTGAAGTGTATTTTTGTCACTAAAATCTGATCTCTATCACTGGACAGACCGACTCCCACATTAATGTATTTTAGCCACATGCCTGGCAGAGTTGTACGAGGGATAAACAACAACGCAATGAATTTGAGTAACATACTTGGTAAGCTAGCGAAAGTAAACTTACATTTACTAAAACAATGACCGCGTTTGCAGACGGCTAAGTAATAGTTGTCTTGCGTAACTATAATCAACTGTTTAGTTAATGACCTCATGAGCTTCAAGCTTGATTATTTTAACCAATGCAATAAAAATGCTAGCAGCCATTGAAAGTTTTGCTATCATAGTGTAGTGGATTAGATTGCTGGCCTGCCGACAGGGAGGTTCTGAGATCAAATCATCTGCGAGGCAGATTTTTTATTCCTAATTTTTAAACGCAATAACTGGACTGACCACAAACATTGAGATTCATATATATGGATATACACTTTTGCAGAACTATGATCAGGCACATTTCATCCAAGTCCTTCAGCTAGCTCTACCATCATAAGCTCATTAATATACTCCTGAATATTTTATGAATAGGTCAGTTATGTTAGTTTCCAACACATTCACAACACCCAAACACTAGTTTCCATTTTAGTCAGTGCTTTTGTTATTCCCTATTTATTGGAATGACGTCATTCCAATAAGCCAAAACTTTCCTCAAGCTATTTGCAGTGTACACGCAGTCACAACCAGCCAAGCTATGTCATTAATTGTATGCAAGCTTTAATATCAAAATGATTCTGTTGAAACCTCAAGTTGAGCTGGAGGTTTTGGGCGATGTCAAAACACTTGTCAAACAGTAGTTATGTGTTATTTAGTAGTTGTGGTTTTGCTGTCTCATTCTTCACTAATCACCAGTTTTAATCTTGACTGTGAGTTTCCATGCTCTTAAAGTCTGATGAGATAAAAGGAGAAACATATCAATTTATTTTCTAGTCTCAGATTTTGATTGCTTTCTATTATTCAGTTGTCTTCTCTTTATCATCTATTTAGTCAGTTTACCCTATTCTACTTTTAGACTATCAACACAATAGTCCATGACTGTGGTGTTAAGTCACATGACATAAGCAACATGTCATCTTATTTGCGTTTGTACTCCTATTTTCAAATTTAAAATTTTGAAATTTTCATTCATTTGAAGCATCTACATAGAGCTGCACCCGATGTTTACATTCTCAGTGCTGCTGTTTGATGCTGCCAGCCATATTTTAAAATTGGAGCAAACCATGAACTGATGACTATGTTTACTCTGACTGCCACTGTAACAGTGTATTTTTTATAAATTTCTCATAGTTCAAGGCTATTCTGTCCCTTTAGTTGCTTACAGTCTCCAATATGACAGCTGGCATCAAAAAGGTCTTGATGTTATACGGTTTTCACATTCAGGAGTTATGTGCTCCTCAATGTTCAAATAATCTGATAGTTCAGCCTCATTAACTAGCAGATGGAATAGAACAATTATGGAGCAACAATATGTATCATAAATTAGGGATACTTGATTATCTATCACATAGACCTGCACATGTCTGTAAATTGGGAGTTAGACTCTCCATATGCATATTGCTCTAATGATTAGAAAATGATCAATTAGTGACACTAATAAGAGCATCTGTCATGTTCATCAACCATGAATCTTCTACAACAAGCATTTAATTATCAGAGCATTTATGCTTTACCTATTTAGAGAGATTTCATGTCATTACTAATATTTATTTTTAAAGAGATATTCCCTTATTCACCACCCACAAGACTTGCTTATCTCAGCTCATCATGTACCCTGATCATCACAACTACATGTAGCTACCGTGTCTCTTGTGTAAGCTTCCTGTTACATTGTGCTGTTCCCTTCCCAGTTACTCGCTTATTCTGGCAGTTATAGTGTCGTGCCAGGTAGGTTAGTGGTTGGTTCCAGTTTCAGCATCCCATTACTTCTGTTAGAGAAGACTTAGTACATGTCATGTCAAATAGAAAACAAGAGTAAGAAAAGTTTTGACTCTTTTAGAACTTTTCACTTCAAAGAATCTCCCTGGTTTTAATTTTAAATTTTCATCTTGTGTATTAAAATATATTACCGTAGAACCTCTAACTGAACGACATGGCACTCTATTTTTCAACCCTTCTTTACAGTGGGGATCAATTGGAGACGGCATTCAAATAGAGGCGGACATTGTATTTTTTGTATGATTCATCAGAATCCTCGAAAGATAAATTTAGCCCTATTACGGTCGAAGCGAAACATAAATATTATCACTATTAAACATATTCGTATCGTTTACATTAATAACGATTTTTTTATTGTTAGCTATTAATTATCAATACAGTTTTTTGGGCCCTTTTCTACTGATCACTGATATTATGGGTTCATAAAGGTCAAAGTGACAGTCAAATAGAGGTAGTATTCAAATGTAGGTAGCAATCAGAGGTTTGACGGTATATCAGATTTGAATTGGTATAGGGAGAGTGTTATTTTAGGATATCAAAGTACTTTTATGTATTGCTAGTCAAAGCATCTAGAGATGCTTTGACTAGCAATACATAAATGGTATAATAATATCTATGATACATAGATGTTAGCAAAATTATACCTCACTACTTTTTGTCTCCCGTTTAATATCTTCTGGTTCATCAACAGAAATAGAGCCATACCTCAACATACGATCCTAATGAGTTCTAGAACTTAGCTCCCATTTCAATTCTCATATCTCAAAACAATTTTTTCTTATGTAATTAATAAAAAGGAATTAATTGGTTCCTTTCAGTACAATAAAGAAGCTAAAGTGGATATTACAATGGAAATGTGTTTTTCATTGGGCTAATTCACCACCTGCAGTCACAAAGTAACAAGTACCTATCTAATGGGTATGGTGTACAATAAAACAACATATTTATATGCAGTACTGTATTGAGTTGTCACCTTTGAGACAGACAGTAGAGGTTAGCAGTGGTTCAGGAAATACTTGACTACAACTCATTCTGTACACTACACTTTTGTCTACGCAACAGTAAATATACTTTACATTTAACTTAAATTAATTTAGCTGATTACGCATACAATTGAGAATAAGTTTTTATTTTACATTAAGCTTATTTTACATTATACATTACGCATACAATTAAAAATAACTTTTAATTTAAAAGTAAACCTTTTCGAATTTTGTTTTAGTTTTCCTTTTTTATCTTTTTCGATTAAGATAATTTTGCTTCACTTTTAGACTCTTTATCACTTTCGCTCACAGCTAGCTTTCTTTATCATTTTTATCCGAGGAGAAAGAATGAGTGATGATGTTGTTGTAAGCATTGAAACTCTCTCGTATGCTAGTATCTCTAATTTGTTTCATATCTCAAGGCAGGTATTGGCTCAGAATTCATCTCGTATCTCAAATTTCTTACCAGTTGGAACTCTCTTTTGTCGAGGCATACAGTGTTTCTATTGTTCATTTCACAAAAGAAGAGAGGGGATGTTTACATGAAATTAATATTGCTATCTAAAAATATATGTGTACTATAATATATTACTAAATAGATAACAAAAAATACTGTCATCACTAGCAGGTTTCACTGCCGACTTTTTAACCTAGTTTATCAAGCGGTTTTAGATAACCTAATTTCTGTGGTGATTGTCACAAAAGGAAAAGATGAGAGTCAG
Organism: Watersipora subatra; assembly: GCF_963576615.1. Taxonomy (NCBI): domain Eukaryota; kingdom Metazoa; phylum Bryozoa; class Gymnolaemata; order Cheilostomatida; family Watersiporidae; genus Watersipora; species Watersipora subatra. Next base: position 346,392 of record NC_088715.1, read on the forward strand.
CAATATAGTAGCCCAGTGAAGTTTTGTTTCCAAGCTATATTATGTGACAGACAATCTGGTGAATGCCAGCTGGTCACATTGGTTAAGTGCTCTCTTCATTTCCATTCACTGATTTAAATTAGCTCAATTTGGGTGGTCTCTTCTTGTGTGGCAATAGCTAAAAACTGTCAGTTTGAGTTCAACAATAGAGGATAGTAGGTGGGCCTTGAGTGTGATGCAGAGGGCTGGAGGTCAACTCTATGGTGAGACTCTCAGTAAGACATAATAGTAACAAGTAATAATAGTAATTATAATATTATTAATAATAAAGTTTATAGTAGGCTACTTTATAGCTACCAACTAGAACTTGTAATTTATTAATAATACTTTGTTTATAGCTCTGTTTTTCTTGTTTTCTAAACAGATAGAAAAGTGGTATCACATGTTTTAGTTCCGTCCTGCATCACACCTGTATTATTTATTAACGATTTTGTGTGTTTATACGGAATTCTTATATGAGGCGCATCATGGCGAGTAACAATCATGCTAATTCTTCCATGACAGTTTCATCTTATTTTACAATTTCAGGTCAACTTAATAAAAAGTTTGATATCATGAAGAATTCAATTACTCTTCGATAACTATCTGCGGATTAGATACGCCCAACCAAAGGTTGACAATGTACGCTCACTACGCATGGGGATTATTCTGTACTTTGCTTGTATGAAACTATGTCATATGCGGAGGAACTTTGGCTGAATGACAGATCAAGTTGACTTAGAGGGTATGTCAGAGGATATTCAGTTTATAATTTAGAATTGTTTACTGCTAAAATTACCATGAAACCTCAATATGAATGACATTGCATTCTATTTTTAACCTTTTCCCTATTTATAATAGCGGTCAAATAGATAGTGGTGTTGTATTTTACAAATAGCTCGTCTGAATTTTGAAAGGTAAGTTTGACCCTTTGTCAGGCGAAGTCAATGTCTTAACCCTTAAGGTCATTAACTCTTTTGAAAGCAATAAATCTGCTAACTTGTTGATGATCTCTAAATAACAAACTTGGGAAGCCGAGTAATATCTCTACTAGTTGATATATATTGCTTGCAATTAACCCGCGATGGTGCGTATAGCAGGTGATTCTGTTGCCCTGCCTTGCAATTTGTTAGTGCTTCGAATTTTTTATTTTCTTATAAGTTTGGAGGTATAATATCATGCTATACTATATTTAACATAGTTGCATACTAGCTCATTGCACTCATCGATATGTTTGCTACAGTTTGCAGTCAAAACTGACAGGATAACCGTAATGATGCTATTAAATAATATATGCTATAAATCTGGAACTTTACAAGCTTTATAGTAATAAGTTAGTAGATCTTACAAATGTATACATTCACGAACAAGCGACAAACAAACCATACTTACTACCTGCAGAAACAAAAATTAAGATTTTTGAAACTGAATATTTGCTCGTTAGCTTCGCGATTGCCAAACGCTTTCTGATTGTTGCATTTAATAGAACAAACATCTTCTGGCTATTCAATACTTCCATAATGTTTTCTGATCTCAACTCTTCTTTTGCGCCGCTGAACTAAATGATATTAACGTTCAAACAACTTTTTGAGCAGAGCGAGACAACTACGGGTTGCATTTTCCACAAATGATAAACCTATAGTGGCATTGCTAAGCACAACTCTTAGACTAAAATTAGTCACTCACATACCATCATAAATGTAAACCGTTTTTTACATACATCAAAGTATCAATACCGTGTCAAACCAACGATCTACTTTTAGCAGGGCAGTATCCACCTGTTTGAAAATGGTACTGCAGGAAAAGTCTAAGAGAGGTACCGAACGCCCTCTCAGTTGGGGGAGGGGGATCTGGGATCCTCCTCCGGAAAAATATTTAGTATGTACATGTATAACTAGTCAAAATGGTGCAAATCTAGCACACTTGGCTCCTGATGGGCACATGTTCTAACAGCAAATTTTTATAAATATAAAACTGTTTATTGAGATTGTCTCTAACAACGCTGATTAAAAATACAATGTGAATGAGAGCTGCTAAAGGGGTTGGCCACAGCTAGCATGAGGTAGAATTATCACCAGGTACTATGCTGTATGGTGTAGGAGACGAGTAGTCTCCTATGAAATAATTTATTTAAATAATACCGTATTTTAGAGTTGATTGGTAAAATTAATAGAGCACCATGTTAAAAATAATGCACTTATACTATAGTCTATAATACTGAGCAAGTAGTAGTAGATTTAAGTTTGAGCTATCAAATAATATTTGATCAAATAATATTTTATTTTACCGTTTGGAAAGTCAAGCCGATGTTGACTAGTATTTTCAGCTTGTATTCTTTTCCAAGGAGGCGCGATTTCTTTAGCAAAAAGCAACGCCTTTCGGGCAATCGTTTCATATCTTAATTTATCGACTAATATATTGTTGATGATATTTAAAATTTACTAGCATTCTTATCCTTTGTTCAACGTTACGAGACGGCAGCTTAATAAACGTCTACCGAAAGCGACATAAATGCCGTTTCCCCACGCAACTGATAAACGACATTTGAACGAAAATGGTCATTTCGCCAGCCAAAGTGTTAAAATCAAGCAAAAATGACATGAATTCCGGGATTTTTATCTTCACAAAATGGTACTACCATGGCAGTAGCTGCAGTATAGGATGATACGGCCCTGACGATTAGTCTAATACAGATATTATTCATTTTTACTGTGTTGCTTTTAAAGCTAATTATAATTATTTGTTATTAATGGAACCGAGTCATTATTACTACAATTTGGAGAACAATTTTTTACGGGTCACTCGCTATTATGGGTTTGTAAAGTTAAAAAAATGTCAAATTGATGTTCAAATGGAGGTAATGTTCATTTATAGGTTTTACAGTAAGTTAAAAAAATTGAAAAGAATTTATCTATTGCTTTTTGATTGCAGCTGCTAATACCAAACTTTGTCTTTAGAAAAGTTGTAGAAATACTTTAATAGTGTTCACTCACTGCTAACGTGCCTTGTCACATGATAAACTGACCAAAGATAAAATATCTAATTTTATTGATTTAAGCAGGCGTACCTCATCACAAATATGGCCACATGATGTAATGAGTAGACAAATCCTTATTTCAAACAAAGCTTCATGTGTCTTTGAAAAGCGTAACAAGCTTTCAATCATCCTTGACTTCAATGTTGTTAATTATCTGTCCTTAAACTAAGTGTTTGGTATTTGGGAATTTATCTGAGAAACAGTAGCCTTCATTAGTAGACCTTGACTAGTACCTGCCACTAGCTCTCTTACTGTGTGTGATATTGGCTAGCAAGTGTCTATAAGTTATGCACTGTTGTTGCTAGCTGAGTGTGAGTGGCTGATATGCTGGGATATTTAACATACATGTACTTACTTAAGTCTTTAAATATTTTCATTAAATATTTACTGATTGTGATTTCTTATTACTAAAATGTAATATAAAACATTGTATTAAGTACCTAAATGTTAATCAAAAAACGGATATTTATATTGAGTTCTATTTAATTGTAGCAAAATGAATTGTATGAAGGTTTATTTTATAAAATTTCCTATTCGTCACATTACTGCCAGTGGTCACAATGTGAATATTTATATTGGCCGAGGCCATTCTGTTACTATTAAAAGTAACATAATGTTTGTTATTTTATTATATGAAATTAAGCAGATAAACTTCACTTTAAATACTAAACAGAATGTGAACTAACCAATTACAAGGCTGTATAACCAGCCAATCATGAAGCTGCAGTAACAATTAGCTTCTGTTCCTTTATTCAATATCCGATAGATTCATCATGAATCACTGTTTGACTAACTCTTATTCAGCTCAGCCAATCAGGAGACAGATAACATTATTATAACCAGCTACAAGCTATAAAGAAGCCTGTAGTAGTCAGAGCAGGTGACAAACAGAGTAGCAACGGGTAAGTATAACTTATATATTATATTAGCATCTGTTGATATTGTACTTACTGGGAGTAATAGAGTAGATGAGGAGAGACACTGAATCAGTGTGATTATAATATAACTCTGACCTCCTGAGACTATCACTCTCTACCCTGAGGAGACTCATAGAGTCTGTCATGTAGTGAGGTTAAGTTAAGGTCAGGAGGCTCTGGTCTCATTCCTCAGTCATATTCAGACCAGCAAACACTTCCTACTGCAGATATTTCATGCTTCTCAGCTCTGCCAGAGTCTGACATCCCTGGACTTATTTTTATACTCTGTAAATATCCAGGGTTCAGCTGTAGCCACTCTGTCATGGTTGGCAGCTTTCCAACTCTGCAGTTGAGTTACATTTTGTACCCATTTCTCTATCATATTTTACTGTATGCAGCAGCTAATAGAGTGCAGTACATATGTTACAGTTAAACATGGAAGGAATGCTGAAGAGTTACGTGAGAGGGAGAAATATGGAGATTAGTGCTTTGAGGGCCGCCTTAGAGTCGGTCCAACCAGCTGAGCTGTTGAGGCTACTGATTACTATCAAGCATGACTCATATACAGCTGTTATGATAGCAGCAGACAGAGCCCACACAGAAATCTGTCGTCTGCTTCTCTCACCAATCAGAAGAACAGCAGACGAGTTGCTCTGGATGAAGGAGAAGGATGGATGTACAGCACTACACCTTGCTGTAAAGAGGGGAGACAACAGTGAGTGTGTAGAGCTACTGATAGACACAGTGAGTGATGAGAGGAAGTACGAGTTTGTTGCTGAGAAGACTGGATATGGTAGAACAGCTATAGCATGGGCTGCAGGGTGGGGAAGTAGCAAGTGTATAGAGTCTCTCCTCTACAACTTCTCCTCACTACAGAGAGACTCCCTATTAAACATACAGAATAACTACCTCTACACTCCACTACACGAAGCAGCATACAGAGGAGATACAACTGCTCTGAAGGTCATGTTAGGATCCGTGTCTCTAGTGACTGTCTCTTCACTCCTCAACATAAAGAATAAATACAACAGGACTCCATTGGAGGAAGCTGAGTTTAGGGGAAAGAAGGAGTCATCAGAGCTGTTAAAGAGATGGAAGAAGCAGCCATTAGTAGAAGGTAGGATTGTTATACAGTGTGATACCAGCTACTCACTTGAACTATTCTACTGCTAAACTCTACAGTCTCAGCAACTTTCTACTGAAAATCTAAACTAAATACTAGTAATTCATTCATTGTATACATTTACTGTTGAACCCTGGGACATACCCTGGATAATTGCGTCTCTATTTTCCTGTAAACTCACTGAGTCTTGCATAGACAGAGTGCTGCTTGTCTCCAGCCTCCAGCTGAACAGTTTGTAGTCTGAGTATTTAAATTAATATTAATATTCAAAACTAGTAGGATTGAAGTGATGTTAGCAGCTCTTTAAATATCAACTCCTTGTAGCAGACTCAGTAGCTTGACTTTCGTGTTCCACACTATTCTGTCTGTTAATATTTCTGTATTTTGAAATGTCTGAGATGTGAAGAATTTAACACAATAGTAATGATACTATGATTATTGTATGTAGTGGTAGACTAGTGAGTCATTCCTTCAAGCTGAGGTTAAAGGTTAAACATCACACTCCTTTTTATGAATAGCTAATCATCTATGCAGCAGTTTTTAATGGAAACTAGAAAGTATTACTACCATATTTTACACTGCTGTAGATTATCCACAGTATTTTAATTGTTCCTAACATAACATGGCTCTATCCTTTATCATGTTTAGTAGTAAACTGAATTACAGACTAAAGTACATATTGTAGCTGCCTCATGCTTTAATATTCAGGCTTTAAATCTATAACAATACCAATCTTTGATATAAAGTTTAAAATTAGGTTAACTTTTTCTTATTTTACAAACTCTAAGATAATGTGTGCTTCCATTTTCTATGGCAGATGCTAACAGGACCAGCTAGTGTGGTGCTGAGTTCTGTTAGAGTTTCATATTTACTGGTGCTGCTTAGAGAATTCCTTATCAAACAGCAAGATTAGTTTTACCAGAGGCTTGACACCTTAAGACTGGTAGACGTGAAATGAGCTTCTTTTTCATCTTAGATTTTATTCGATCTACACGTATCTTTAATATTTTATCTTAATAGTAGTAGCAGCTTGACCGCTACTACTATTGCAACTCTCGTCTCTTAAAACAAGCGGGAAGCATTAGCAGCCTGCCTGCCATCCTCTCTGCCTGCTCACCAGCCACATCTGCTGGCACCTGCTTTTTCTGTGTCTATCTTACCGTGTCCACCGCTTGCTTGACCCTGCTTGTTTGCCACCCAGTTTGCCTGCCCGATTGGCAGAGTCAATCACGGTCATTTGTGTCGCTGCCGAGCTGACAACGATTTCTCACTTTTGCCTCCTAGTAGACAATGGTTATATGTTCTGGTCATTAAATAGACAAATTGATTGCCCTGTCTGCAAGCAAGCCTGCTCACTCTCACTGAGTCCAAAAATGATCTCAAGCTATGCTGCCAAATGCACAATGATCACATGTTTCGCCTACAAGTCGACCTCGATTGCGTGTTTTTGTGGCGAGTGTTTGATTTTATCGCACTAATATGGAGTCTGTCTGCCAACCGGCCGCTCGTGTCAGCCTGTATGAATATATGCCGGCCATAAAGCCGGGCTCATCAAGACAATTCTTTATGCTTGCAGCTTGAGTCTGAATTCTGCTGAGCAGATCTGTCAGGCCAGCCTGCCTCTGCTCGCAGGCTCCTGCCTCTGTGCCTGTCTGCCTCTGCACCCCTCTTTCTATACACCCCTTTGCTTATACACCTCTCCGCCTTTACACTTCTGGAATTGCCTGTGTCTCTACGGCTCTATGTACTATCCACATGTTCTTTTTTTATTATATTGTAGCATTGGATGACGCTAAGCAACAGATAAAAACACTGCAAGAGAGACATGACCAGAAACTTTCCGCTCTACGGAGAGATAACCAGCAAAAAGTCTCTGCTCTACAGGAAAAAACTGAACAGCAGGCAGGAGGTAACTTCCTATGTAAATGTCTTACTAGTCCATCATTAGTATAGTACTGAGGAAGAGAAGTCAGTGGGGATAGAATAGTGAGTCATTCCTTCAAGCTGGTGTTTAGATATGAAACATTACACTTCTGTACTATGAGATAATATGTGTTATCTTATCTGTGGCAGGTGTATTAGGAACAGCTAGGGTGATGTTGTATTTTTGATGAAATTGGTATTTGCTGGTGCTGCTCAGAGGACTTGAGGAATTTAATATTTGCTAGTTCTTGGAGGAATTTTTGTAAAAAACATCAAAATTTATTTTTGTGTGGCTTGGCTGGCAATAACTACAAAGTTTTATAACTTTTAAAAGAACTAAATTTTTCCTAAGGAATCGCGGATGGCTTATGCGTGTAGCACACTAAGTGCTACTTCAATGCATCTAGTGGCCAGTCGATATTCAGCCAGGGAAATAAGCTTACTTTTGAATTAGAGTGAGTGTATTGAAACTTCATCAAGCAACCAGCCTGCCGGAATGCATAGATCCACATGTTCAAGAAAGTTTTGCCTTGCAAGAAGCTCGATCAAGCTTACAGCGTTTACCTAGCTGAGCAGTCAAGCTATTATTAGTAGTATGCGGGCCTCGGCTCCTACGAAAAGCACCTAACAGCCTGTTTGCCCCACCTGCTTGGAAGTCAGCCAACCAACCTGTCACAAGCTTGCGCGAGTCCATGAAGCTCATGCGCTTTTGATTTCAAGTAAAGGCCGATTGCCCAATTTAACTGCTGAGTACACGACTCTATCGCACTCCACATAATTTGCCTGCCTACTTGTGTGCAAGATTGCCAGCCTCTACGCTACTATATACAATGTACATAAAGTATATTTATAGAACAGCTCAAGACTGAGCTCGACCACCCACTATGACGCCTTACAGTGCCTCGCGTTGCGCGTTCACAACTCGAGTTGTACAACTCAAGTTGCCGTGTTGTCCAACTCAAGTTGCTGTGTTGTCCAACTCGAGTTGCCGAATTGTACAACTCTGGGTTTATGATTAACTCGAGTTGTGTTATACGCAAAACTAACGCGGGTTTGTAAAAAAGCAAAGTGAGTAATTGGGGTGTCTCTTTGACAGAACATTTACAGAAATTTAATAATAATAGTTTAAATATATAGACATATATACATATATATATATATATATATATATAAATATATATATATATATATATATATATATATATATATATATTGGCAATATTTGCGTTTATTTATTTCTATAACTATAACGAGACAAAAACAATTGTAGAATGTAAAAAGCAAAATAAAAAACAATATATGTGGGAGGTAGGCCACTTCTTTTTCAAATGAAAAAAGAGTCATCTCTTTAGAACCTGACAAAAAAACTGAATGAACACCGAAAATGAACATAGAAATTATTTCAACAGCGTTTAATGATGCACCAAAATAAATTCCATATATAGAAAATATAGCTAGAGAAAATGAAATGATGAGATGTTCTCAAGCCGAGTTGTTGAACTCGAGTTGCTGTTAAAAGAACTCAGCCTGGATTTTTGATGAACTCGAGTTGTGCAACTCGAGTTGTACAACTCGAGTTGCAAACTCGGCTTAGTATAATTCGCTATTAGCTCTAGTTTTACAGTACATACAGTTTAATTTCTATTAGCTAGCGGGTGCCTATTGATGTACCATTGTTAATATAACTAAATCTACGGTTATGCTACCGTAATACCGATATATTGCACCTTACTTTTAAAAAGTCGCGTTGCGTGTTCACAACTCGAGTTGTACTACTCGAGTTGTGAGCGCGCAACGCGAGGCACGGTAAGGCACCATATACCCACGCCTGCCAGGCCAGCTTGCTTCTTCCTCTAGGCACTTGCCTTTGCCTCTAGGCACTTGCCTCTGTGACCCACTCACTCACTGCCTCTGCTTCTACATATTTCCCTGCTTTTACACCCCTCATTCTCTGTGCTACCATTTACATTCCTGCCTTTATGCCCAGTCATTCAGTTCCTTCTGTAATTAACAATGCATATGAAAGCCTTGTTAGCATGTAAATGTGCTAAGGTACATATACTCACCAATGTATTCAGTATCTTTGGTAAATGTCAAATGTGAGCAATGAAAGTGTTGAATATCTATCAGCAAGTTTTTTTTCACTCTGCTGCAGCTTTGGATGACGCTAGACAACAAATCACAACCCTGCAAATAGAAAGTGACCAGAAATTCACTGCCCTACAAAAACATACTCAGCAGCAGGCAGAAGGTAACTTTCTATGTTATTGTTTCAATAGTCCATTGTTAGTATAGTACTGAGGGAGAGAAGTCAGTTGCTTCTGTAACTAACAATGCAGATCAGAGTCAGAGTAGGCAGATCTATTTACATCCAAGCACAAATATAAGCAGTAACAGTGTCACACATGTAACAGACAGTTTTTCATGCTCACTTTTATAGCATTGGTTCAAGCTAGACAGCAAGTAACTATACTACAGGAGGACAGCCAGAGGATGTCATCATTAGTAAGGGAAGAGGCTAGACAGCAAAGAGCGGGTACTTTTATTTCATATAAACCCTATAAGACTATTTACTCTCCACCTTATATCTTGAGTATCTAGTATTACCCAATGCTAGTAACCTATAAAATACCTACTAGTGTATATTATACTAGCTGTTGTATTGCTCTGATGGTCTGATTCTATAAGGCTATTGTTGATCAATCATGGCTCACTCCTGGTAACTTTATGTAGATATGTTGATGTCGCTTGAGTTACATAATATGTGAGAATTTACTGCATAAGTTCATGATGTTATATCAAAATGGTGGCAGTTTGACTTTTAGACTGCCTTTAGCATGTTGATAGAGGTTTGTCATTGATATATTCCTGTTCATTAGTAAAAGTAACCCTTTTTTATATAATAAGTATAATGAGGGTTTTCTGTTTATTCAGATTTGGCTGCTACTCAGCGGAGCTTGGAACAATTCGCTGCGTACCTACAGACTCCAGGTGATACGAATTTCACAGGCAATCAATGGCACGACCCAGAAAGTTAAAAGTGTGACAACTGCAACTGATGATCAGTCCAGACAGACACTAAAGGTCCCGGGTGAACTACAACTTGGCCCTACCAAACCGATAAGACGACTCGATCCGAACCGGCTAAATTCGAGCTGGAAGAGAAATGACCAGCCAGCCCTCAAGCCAGAGGGCAGGCTTATAGTATATAAGGACACACAAGAGCCCCACTAGACATGCATCATCAAAGTGATCACATGATGTTTTTTTCTGTACTGTGATTCGCCATGCTTGTATTTTATTATTATTGATTAAGCATACTTATTCTTTCAACTTTGTCTCTTCATCTGTAAATATTGCACTGTTAGACTTTCTTAAACAATTACAATATGTAACTGAATACATTCTTTTCAAATTTATAACTTTGCTATATGGGGCAGATATGATGTCGAATTGATGAACAAGACTAATAATTCATCATAGAATAAAGTTTGGGGTATTATTATAGCCTTTAGTTAAATAAATCTTGAAGAATTTGTTGATGACCCAAGGCTATGTCATAGAGTGCACCATTAGTTATAAGTTACACAATATTGTCTCATACCCAGCAATAGAAAGTCTGGTTCTTTATTAAACTAAATAAATCTTGAAAATTATTTCATGAGAAAATCCTAGATTACAATTGAATGTTTTGGTAAAATGCATAAACTCAACTGCTGTCATGTATCCTTTAATTGGGTTAAAAGCTGCTCCTTCCTGTCACCATGATAAGGTAAAACTATGGACGCAAATGGGTCAGATGTAATGTATTATTCTCATGATTGCCTGTTAACAGTCGGCATTCTGTTTTTGCGATGCTATGATGAGACAACTATTGATGTGGATTGTAATCATAAGGAGCCTAAAGCCTGGTTATCCATGTCGAATGCAAGACCTTTTTTCGCATAAAAGAAGAATTTTCGCATAAAAAATGTTCGCTTGGCGTGCTCTTTCGATGATGCAGACCTGCACCTATCCAGTGCATTATGGGAAGGTTTTTGCCTGCGGCTCTTCACAAAATTTAAACAGCTTTAAACTATTGCGTTGATCGTAGTGCTTGCCGCTACTCAGTGTCTAGGTTCACTTTTCACCGTTGTATTGTGAACCTAGAATCGACAGAATCTAGAAATGTGAACTAGAACCGACAGCGTCTGCAGCGCTTTCATCGCTTTGGCGTATATGGGAACTAGGCCTAAATGTAAAGAGGTATGCTCATTGAATAGTAAGATATCGATTGAACATGTAGTTACTGTGTGATCAATTTTATCAAAGCCTTGATACCAGTCATGGATAATATACCTTTAGTTTATACTGAGGCTACAAAAAGATATTAATTGTATTACCTACATATATTTTGTTTACCAGGTGGATGAAAGTTATTGTAAGTTAATAACCTATGAAATGCTGGAAGTAACACATAGCGGGCTGACCTTAGATCTCCTGTTTTTCGGATAGAAAGACAAATGATTATGATCAGCACATGAACACATTCAGTATTTGAATAATGTAAACTGGTGCACCTCAGGCTTAAAACAAATATTGTCTCCATAACATAAATACAAAGTTGTTTGTCACCTAGCAACTAACCAACAAACAAACCGGTATGCTACATATTTTGCTATTGTTCCAACGGTGTTTACCCCAGCAGCATAGGCCTATTTTATAACTCTGTGTAAAACGTTTGATAGACAACTAATAACCGGCAAAGCTCATCAAGTAAACATCCTTAAAACAAAATTAATAGTCCTAGGGTATGGCAGAACGAAGATGAGATAAGTGATTGTAGTTATGGAGGTCTCACCAATCTCTGCTATGAACAGTGCCCATGCTGAATTATTAGGTAAAGCTAGTTTGTACTAGCTAACATGTAGCCATAACAACGGTTGGTTTGTGTAGCATCAGGCATTATGTAACGCTGAAGCTTTTTAACATGGCTTTTCATTTTCTAGACTCCAAAGTAAGCAAATAAAAAACGGCAGGTATTTATAATGTTGCAATCAAAAGATGTTGAAACAACCTGAATTATTTGAAAGATTTGGTTTGTAGTCATCAGTGATTAATGTATAATCTCAAGGATCAAAATGATAAAATTATCTTTTATTATTCTGCTAAACCTATGGATAGTGTAATTGTCAAAGCTACAGGTGCCTGACTAGGTGATATTAGAGCATCAAGGAGTTTAGAATTGTCTTCTATCAGCTCGTTGACTCATAGGTAAAGTTCTCCAGATCGATATGTTACTCATGCCGTGGCTACATCTAGCTAGAGCCCCAAATATTAGTTGAGTTCTAAGGCTAGGCTACTAGCAAGAGTGACTGACGAAACTCATGGCATCCAGGACTATACTAGGCTACAGTTGTTAAAGATTAAGGATTGACAAAGTGTATTTAATTTATTCTACCAACATTGTTAACTATTTTAGCTATAATGAGATGAGGATAAAGTAATACTATTGAATACTGTTTAAAGTGGAACCAAATAGAACAAATGACTAAAATAGAGATTGTAACTCTAGCCCTTAACTTAGTCTACTTAAAGTAATTTAGATACAGAACTTATACCAAATTCATCAATGTTAGGGGTGACACTTGACAGGGTTCCCAATCACAGACTAAGAATTGAGCTGTTTTGAACACATTTGCAGCTATGGCTCTGTTTTCAGATTAGAAACAGTGATGGCTCTGAAACTGGTAAAAGAAAGTACATTTACTAATGCATTAGGTTTATTATGCTACGATACTTGCATGCCTTACAATTCTTGCATCTGAGGCATGTATACGAAGGCTGTTTGTCTTCATGACTAGATAAGTGGAATTGGACTGCACCAGTGACTTTGGTTAAACAATTACCTTCAAACCTCAATAATTACCTCTCTATTAAATCTTTAGATGCATATTCATTGTTACTAATCTTCTGCTAGGCTTCTAGCAGACCTAGTACAGATAGTACCGCTGCCAGTCATCATGAACATATAGGCTGACTATAGCAACAGAATGGGATTCAGTGCAAAAAATTCCCATCAACATTTTAACACTCAGCTGTCTATCAACTATTTACACAGGAATCATTATTAAGCATCTTTTGTTAGAGCTGCCGTGGGTCTACGCTATTGGTCAAAAGCCTTGTTTTCTTTAGACACTGTCCTCCCATATGTTTGTATATCATTGTTTCTCTATTCTTACAGGCAATATAATCATAAAGGCTATATTTGGATAATCAGACTGTGTGCTTCCAATTTGCACTAGATTACGATGAGTGAGCTGACGCTGAGCAATATGGCTAAACTTGCTCAATCATAACTTTATGGTGCACGAGGTGCAGTTTGATTAGTCATTTTTCTCCAGACATCAATGCTTTGGCAGCTAACCACTGAATTGTTTAGCTTCAGATCAAAGGGCCAGTGTGAGGAACAATGTGAACCTCGATATGAGAGTAATGTGACTGTCACTATAACCTCTGACAGGATCTGTTTTAGGATCACAAGGATAATCCAGTGAGTTATAACCAGAGGATTTGTAGTAAAATCGAGCTGTACTATTTCTACAGCCTTCAAACAAGCCTTCATTTTGTGAGAGACAGAGTTAATCAAGCTATAGCCACAAAGGGGAGAAACCATTCCACCGTGAACAATACCTTTTCATTGTACATGTATGTATTCAGGTGGCTGTGAGAATTGACTAAACACAAAAGGTATTGTTTATCTTCAAGTAGATTAAAGTTATTGTAAGGATGTGAAAGACTAAAAGTTATTCATAGCAGGTTTGAATCCGATTATTTTTATTTGTTGGAAGGACAAATAAACGAAAATAGTATTTAAACCATTCAAGATTATATTTGTATAACTGGGTGCATTCAAAGTTTAAAACAAATATAATTTTCAAAACACCAACATCAGTGTGCTCGTCACTTAGCAACCAACTAATAAAGCGGCATAGCCAACCCACACTCATATCCAAATGATTAGTTCCCAAAGCTCTCCAAAACCCTTCAGCTCTTTGTGGAACATCAGTCTTTGCATGCCCTTCAATGATATAACTCGTTTCAATGAAAGTAGTCATATTGTGGGGCCTGAGGCTACAACAATCAATGAGCTTGAAAGGGAATCAGGATTTACTTTCAGTTTTTAAAAGTTATGCACAAGTTTGCTCAAGGAGTTACCTACCCTTGCCGTATGCAACCATAAAGATGGCTGGATCAAATTAGTTTCACGGCTCAATTTTTTTTCTATGGTTTGTTAAGAGTGCGCAGACAGGAGTTTATTTCTATTCATAAACAAAACAAATTCATGAATAATTAACATGTCAATTAACTCAGTACTTGTTCGAAGATTTAAAAAAAACATTTTATGGCAGATTTTTTATAACAAAACTCTGACTGCAGATGAACTATCATAACTTTTGAGGCAGACCGCCTGTGAAATACATGCTGATACCAGAATACTCAGCATAAAGTCTTACACCCGATCATGCAATAAAAGTGCCACAAATGTGTTGCAAAGTGATCTCGGACACCTGTTCAGCCATTTCCCCTACTACTGTGAGCATGTCCAAGTCAAAGGAGTTAACAATATTATTACAACTAACAATAAAATAATCCCTTTCTGTAGTACTATTGCTAAATAAAATTCACTTAAAGTCTATTGATGTACAATGAGTGAAAACTATGTAACCGTAATGCCTCTGACACGGCTGGTTGTTGCTAAGAAGAATATGCAGTAAAAATAGTTTGTGAAAAGTTTTAACAGCAATAAAATGTAGAATTTTATCTTCAAACAACTTCGCAGTCAGGCCACTTCAAACATAAAAAACAATAACAAATCGTAAAATAATATCATTACTTTCTGATAGAATTAACTAAAATTGGTGCAACTACATCTTTAAGGCTCATCTCACCAATAAATGGAATATAGTCAATTCAGTCAATGCATATTTCCTATTGTTCAACTACAGATATAATAGGCTAATAAATCAACTTTTCACTAATCAAAACACTCTGTACAAAGCTAGATATGCTACATCTGATCTGTACAGGTTAGGACAAGTTAGCAAGGTTATTTCAGCAATATTGTTACAGCTAACAATAAAATAATCACTTTCAGTAGAACTATTGTTTAATAGAAATCACCCAGTCTAATGATCTACTATGAGTGAGAACTCTGTGACCGTAATACGTCTGACACGACTGATTATTGCTAAAAAGAAATTGTGATACAAAACAGTTTGTAAAAGTTTTAACAGCTATACAGTTTTGTAGATTTTAATATTGAAACATCTGAGCAGTCAAACATAAAAAAATAATAGCAAATCATAGAATAAAATCAAATATTTCTGATAGAATTAACTAAAATTGGTGCAACTACATATTTAAGACTCATCTCACAAATAAATTGAATATATTCCATTCACTCTACTCATATAACATTTTGTTCAAGTACAGATGTGCTAGGCTAAGGATGGCCTAATGATTTTACCGTGATCCGTTACAGATATATCTGACGAATGAAAGATCCACAACAAGCTGAAAATGTTTTTGTTTTTTTATCATGGACAGCGCTGCTCTATCAGGTGGTCTTACCATTAAACACACCAATTAGTTTACAATTATGTGTTGTGGTAATCCAGAGTTATCCCCTTTTTCTCCTATCTGCAAGCAGCTGACTTCATTTTCAAAAATGAAGCTAGCTAATCACAAGACTAGATCGAGTCCCTACTAAAACATAAGGGTATATTCTCTGACTTTAAATACTGAGACTGAAATTAAATTATTAACAGGAAGTAAATAAATACAGCATTAATCTGTCTAATTCCTGTTTTTCAAACTTGCATAATAAACATAATGAATAATTGAAACTTTCTGAACCATAAAAAAATGGTTCATGCTTAAAATTATTATTTTCATTTTTGGGATGGTCTAAAAATTATCCCAAAGATGCTGACATTATTGAATAGCAAAGATTTAATACCAGGTAGTTTTGTAATGTTAGTTCCGTTAATAAATCAGTAGTTGTTCTTTAAACCTGTGATTGTGCCAGCCTTTAGTTGATTTTAAAAGAAGGTTTAAATGTTTGTTTTATCATTCAAGATGTGTTTTGTTGTTTTAGGCAATCTTCCTGTCATGATATTTGAAGATAAAAATATACATAATTTGATCCCAGTAAAAACGCTCAGAAGAAAAAGATATGCCAAGATATGCACAAAATGATTTACATAGTGAGGTATCCTGTTTCCAGCTCTCGTATTCACATCGGCTATTGTGATAAAAGTCTACTCCTACGCGGCTCTATAATTAGCATATATTTTATTTTGTAATTGCTAACGATTGTTACGGTAAAATGTTAAGTCTAGCTACAGACATAATATTTTAGCAATCTCTCTAATGTCTCTAATAAGTTTATTAAAACTTGTGTTATTGGTCCTCAAGGCTGTGTAAACATCTGTCCACCAGACTATAATTTGGTTGGTCTTTGAGAACTAGGTCAAGCAAACTAAGGTGAACAAGGCAGTGATTTCAGCACCGTTCTCAGTAGAGATGCCCCGATTCTAAATTCACCAGCCGATTCAGATACCGATCTGATATACCGATCCTAATTGAAAAATAATCCGATTCAGATATTTTGTGTTGCATAGATAGTTGTTAATTTTATTATGCAAATACAAAGATAATGCAAAAAAAAACATGAATAGTATTGTATTTATTTGTTTGCATTTATGGACAAAATATATATACATATTCACATACTGACATACCGCGCATGTAGTAACAAAACTGTCCCTGTTTCTTGTAAATAAAGGTAATTACTGTTAGTGGTACAGTTCTATATATGATAACGAAGTCCCTCTTCTGTTGTTGGATGAACTGCTGTGCCTGTACCAGTTTAGAGCAAATCAATGTTTCTTTTAAAAACCGTTAGTGATTCAATTATCTCAGTAAGACGTCTCTTTTCTTCCATCATTATCAATGTAGCCAAGCATACTGAAGGGGGATTCACTTGCCACAGATGTTGGAGGACAGGCTACATATACCGATACGCCACTAGAGTTACCATATTTTGTACAATACAAACGATCCATTGTATCGTCAGGAACAAGAGATCGATAGAAAACTTTATGCGTTGACTGTTTAAACTACTTTCGTAATGCTAGTAAATAGAAATATTACACCGCGTTGTTGCCTCCCATTTTTGTTATCTTGTTCGTGATTGCCTGCAATAAATCTTATCGCTGTAATTGGGAAATTCCACACTTTGTGTTTACGTTCCAGCTAAAAAGCTTCCTTCGCTGTGTTGATCAGGCTATAGACATGAAACAAATTGTGTGGTAGGCCTGAAATTCATTAAGCAAAAGTAAGAAGCTTACATCTGATGATTTTTTATTAGTATAGCAGGCTAAAATATAGTTTTTTGCTAAATGGTTGATCTGTAAAAAGTATCGGAAGGTTCAGATTTTTTAAGAAAAGAACGGCCGATACCGATTAAGATACTTGACACCCATATTGGCACCGATACCGATTCTGATACCAAAATCGGGACAACTCTAGTTCTCAGTTGTCCGCCAATAAAACCTGCCGATTCAGTCTTTGTGATGTAGTAAATCAGTAAATTTCCTTACAACGAGAATATTCAATATCACAAACAATGAGTTTGCTTGCAATAACATTTATTTTGACTTGTATAAAATTTGTGTGCTTATGTTTGGCTAAAGAAAAAATCGTTTATGTATTACTCATGGCATCTTTCCCCATATTTTGATTATATAGGACACTGCTCGCTCGAAATCTGCCTGCTCAAAAAATTCGTCTCATTAAAATTTGGAGTTGTTTTACAGTATCAAAGACAACTCTCAATAAACCTTATGCTGCACGTGAATCTGTTACTGTAGGCGAGTAATGCAGCTAGTGCTGATTATATATAACACTGCTAGCTCGAAATCTGCCCTCTTAAAAAATGATCTTATTCAAACTCGAATTTCCCTGACCAGGGCTAATTAACAAAGAAAATAATTACATCAACTCGTAGCTGATGTCTTACCCCTATACTGGTTTTAGTTTCATTGGAATGACTTCAATGGTCCAATAACATCATCCAAAATATTTAAATAAGTTTCAACAAATGTCATTTTGTGGCACATCATAACCACTAAATATACTAAAGTTACTGTATAGTAACAATTTTATACACAAACTTCTATGTACTGATGTTTGTTATGCATCAATTCTTAGCTTTATCTTCTGAGCAATTAATCCAGGGACCTTGCAAGAGAATTTGAACCAACCAAGAGAATGGCAGTATATTTGAGCTATAGTACTTCTACGGTCTTCCTACACATGCGAGTTTCTCATTGTGAGAAGCGGAGTAAACGAAGCAATTGCCCAAAACAGCTTCACCATTACACTGTGAACATGACTTTCATTGATTGTATTCTACTGGCTGTAAGTAACACATAGCGGGCCGACTTTAGATCTCCTGTTTTGCTGTTAGAAAGACAAATGATTATGATTAACATATGAACACATTCAGTATCAGAATAATGTAAACTGGTGCATCTCAGGCTTAAAACAAATATTGCCTCCATAACATAAATACAAAGTTGTTTGTCTCCTAGCAACCAACAAACCGGTATGCCACATACTTCGCTATTGTCCCAACGGTGTTTACCCAATCAGCACAGGCCTATTTTATAACTTTGTGTGAAACATTTGATAGACAACTATTAACCAGCAAAGCTCATCAAGTAAACATCCTTAAAACAAAATTAATAGTCCTATGGTATGGCAGCACGGAGATGAGATATGGGATTGTAATTATGGAGGTCTCACCAGTCTCTGCTATGAACAGTGACCATGCTGATGTATTAGATAAAGCTAGTTTGTACTAGCTAACAGGTAGCCATAACAACGATTTGTTTGTGTGGCATCAGCCATTATGTAATGCTAACGCTTTTTAACGTGGCTTTTCATTGTCTAGAGTAAGCAAATGAAAAACAGCAGAAATTTATAATGTTGCCACCACAAGATGTTGAAACAAGCTGAATTATTTTAAAGATTTGATTTGTAGTCAAGAGTGATTAATGTATAATCTCAATGATCAGCATGATCAAATTATCTTTTATCATTTTGCCTAACCTATGGATAGTCTAATGGTCACTGCTACAGATGCCCAGCTAGGTGACATTACAGCATCAAGGAATTTAGAATTGTCTTCTATCAGCTAATTGACTGGTAGGTAAAGCTCTGTACATAAACTGTAATTCATGCCATTGCTGCATCTAGCTAGAGCCCCAAATATTAGTTGAGTCCTAAGGCTAGGCTGCTAGCAAGAGTGATTGATGAAACTCATGGCATCCAAGACTATACTAGGCTACAAGTTGTTAAAAATTAAGGATTGACACATATTGACATGATTTTAGCTATGATGAGAGGATATAGTAATATTATTGAATATTGTTTATAGTGGAACCAGAATATAACAATGGAGTAAAATAGATATTGTAACTCTAGCCCTTAACTTAGTCTACCTAAAGTAATTTAGATACAGAACTTATACCAAATTCAACAATGTTAGGGGTGACACATGACAAGTTCCCAATCACTGACTAAGAATTGAGTGGTTTTGAACACATTTGCAGCTATGACTCTATTGTCAGGTTAAAACAGTGATGGCTTTGAAACTGGCTAAAGAAAGTGCACTTATTAATCCCTTAGGTTTATTATGCTACTATACTTGCATGCTTTACAATTCTTGCATCTGAGGCATGTATAGGAAGGTTGTTTGTCTTCATGACTAGATAAGTGGAATTGGACAGCACCCGTGACTTTGATTAAAAAAATAACCTTCAAATCTTAATAATTATCTCTCTATTAAATCTTTAGATGCATATTCATTGTTACTAATCTTCTGCTAGGCTTCTAGCAGACCTAGTACAGATAGTACCGCTGCCAGTCATCATGAACATATATGCTGACTATAGCAACAGAATGGGATTCAGTGCAAAAAATTCCCATCAACATTTTAACACTCAGCTGTCTATCAACTATTTACACAGGAATCATTGTTAAGCATCTTTTGTTGGAGCTGTCGTGGGTCTAGGTAGCTAATCATGAGACTCAAAAGCTTAGTGTTTTCTTTAAAATTTGTCATCTATATTCGTCCTCCTGTGTTTGTATATCATTGGGCCTCTATTCTTACAGGTGATATAATTATAAAGGCTACCTTGTGATAATATTTAGTGTGATACCATACAGTGTGTTGTCAATTTGTGCTAGATTCCATTGAATGAGGTACATGTATGCTGAGCAATCACGCTAAAGTTGCTCAATCGTAACTTTATGGTCCGAAAGGTACAGTTTGATTGGTACAGTTAGGATTTGCCCAGACTGCAATGCTCTGGCAGCTAAATACTGAATTGTTTAACTCCAAATAAAGGGGCCAGTGTGCGGAACGATGTGAGCCTAGATGAGAGCAGATCTCAAAATGTCAATACAAGCTCTGACAGGAACTGTAATAAGCTATTTTTATAGTTGTATATGGCAAGAGTAGGTAACTCCTTGAGCTAATTTATGCATAATTTTTAAAAAACTGAAAGTAAATCCTGATTCCTTTTTAAGCTCATTGATTATTGTAGCCTCAGACACCACAATATGGCTACTTTAATTGAAACGAGCTATATCATTAAAGGGCATGCAAGGACTGATGTACCATAAAGAGTTGAAGGGTTTTGAAGAGTTTTGAGAACTGATCAGTTGGATACGAGTGCGAGTTGTCCATGCCACTTTGTTAGTTGGTTGCTAAGTGACGAGCATACTGATGATGGTATCATGAAAATTCTATTTGTTTTAAACTTTGAATGCCCCCAGTTATATGATTATAATCTTGAATTGTTTAAATACTAGTCTCATTTATTTGTCATTCCAACAAATAAAAATTATTAGAGTCAAACCTGTTATGAATAACTTTCAGTCTTTCACAGCCTTACCATAACTTCAATCTACTTGAAGATAAACAACACCTTTTTCAATGAATACATTCATTGAAAAGGTATTGTTTACTGTGTAATGGTTTTTCCCATCTGGGCTATAGCTTGATTAACTCTGCCTCTCACAAAATCAAGGCTTGTTTGAACACTGTAGAAATAGTACAGCTTGATTTTAGTGCAAATCCTTTGGTTATAACTCACGGGATTCTCTCTGTGGTCCTATTACTGTTCCTGTCAGAGGTTATATTGACATTGACATTACTCTCATATCGAGGCTCCCATCATTCCTCACGGTGGCCCCTTGATCTGAAGCTAAACAATTCAGTGTTCAGCTGCCAAAGCATTAATGTCTGGCTCATTTTGTGAAAGGCAGAGTTAATCAAGCTATAGCCCAGAAGGGGAGAAACCATTACACCGTAAACAATACCTTTTTAATGAATGTATTCAGGTGGCTGTGAGAATTGACTAAACACACAAGGTGTTGTTTATCTTCAAGTAGATCAAAGTTATTGTAAGGATGTGAAAGACTGAAAGTTATTCATAGCAGGTTTGACTCCAATAATTTATATTTGTTGGAAGGAAAAATAAATGAAAATAGTATTTAAACCATTCAAGATTATAATCGTATAACTGGGTGCATTCAAAGCATAAAACAAATATAATTTTCATAGCGGAAAGATCAGCATGCTCGACACCTAGCAACCAACTAACAAACTGACATAAGCTTTCCGAACTCATATCCACATGATTAGCTCTCAAAACACTTCAAAAACCTTTAGCTCTTTGTGGCACACCAGTCCTTGAATGCCCTTTAAAGATATAAATTATTTCAATAAAAGTAGTCACATTGTGGGGCCTGAGGCTACAATACTCAATGAACTTGAAAGGGAATTGGAATTTACTTTCAGCTTTAAAGGTTGACTTGCAACAAAATTCACATTACAGTTATTTGGTATCAAAAGATTCGCCATGTTTTACTCTATTGTGTTGTAGGTGCCAAATATGTGGGAATGTGATTAAAAGCTCGTAAAAGCTAAAAAACGAACAAAAAATCGCAGCCACACGAGACCGCCATAGTTTGGATTCGTTTTCCAAAACGGCTAAAATGTGACGTATGTGTGCTAAAACGGCTAAAATGTGTGCGAGATAGTTTATGTTTACACTTTCATGCATCCTTATTCGTCGAACTGTTTTCACAAATATACTTCACGCTTGCGATAAAAACCATGTCTATTGTTCTTACGCGTCTATTTTATCGGCATCGTAATGCTGCAACTTTGAGCACTGATATCTCAAAACATAGCATAAAAATATGTTTAATATTTTAAGCTTAGTTTGAACGATTGCATATCATCCTCTGATAAAAATGATGAGCCTTTTGGTCCGCTATGATGGTTGAAAAATGCTGTAGAAAATTTTCGCGCCATATAGCGGGAATTGTAAGTCACGTGACCAGATAATGTTAGTTTCAGTTCAAGTTTGATCTATAGCAAATAGCAAACACGCTTTCTCATATTCAACTTGTTTATTTCAATTCGTCATGTCTAACACGCCACATAGTGTTTGTACAGCTGCCAAGCTGAGAGGCACCTTTTTTTTTGGCCAAGAGCTGAGAAAAGACCAGACCTCCACCGGGCGTGGAGCAACTGGGTGAAGCTGGATGTGACAAACTATTTATTCGCCTGCTTACTCTTACCTTTGTTTTTGCCATTTCAAAGACGACATGTTTTCTAACCTGTTTGCATACTCCACATGTCACCAAAGCACGTGAGTAATTTAATTTATGAACTACTTGTATTAGTAGTTGTAACTCGGGTTATTTTCTAGTATTCTCCTAATAGTACTGTATTAATCTATATTTAATATAACAATATTAATGTCATTTAATTGTAATATTATATTATTAGTATTTAATCTTTTTAATTACGTGTATTATTCTTATTATAATAACAAAACTAATTCATACTGCATATCTATCTGTAAAACGTAATATATTAATATATAATTGATAAAATAATGTTGTTTCACGATTAATTTCGCCAAATTTCTTAACCCCACTCACTTATAGATATGTTATATAAAATAGTTATTGTCATTTTCTGGTATCATCGTTAATAGCATATTAATATTATTAGTTGATTATTATTAGTATTAGAAGAAGAATTTGTGCCAACCACTGAAGACTGGGAAGAGTTTGAGCGCTATGTTGGCCAGCGTCAAACGCTCTCCAATTACATGTAAGATAGAGCTGAACTAAACCAAACTTGACAAAATATAAAAAATATCCATAGAGTTATTACTCACATTTTATGTTTACAATATCATGGATTCTGATAGGGTTTTGTAAAATCTGTGTCATGATTGCATGGCTATATATCTATTCTTTTTCTGATCAAGCAAATATGATATAATAACAGGAAATGATGTTGTACAAATCTTATTGCAAGTCAACTATGGTGTCGTGATTTCAGACCCGAATCCTCCTTCAAAGAGGAGAAAATAATAGTAAGTGTGACAGCACTCCAGCGACTATTTCACTGTCACACCTGCGCCCTCCCCTGCTCATTCACGATGGTGCGAGAAGGTGGATGGGTAGAGTTCAAGGTTATATGTGCCTCCTGTCACCGATCGTACACTTGGGAAACAACTGCCAGGGTGAACAGAGCTCACGTCATCAACCCCCTGCTGGCAGCTGCATCACTCTTTTCTGGCGGATGCCTTACGCAGAACCTCCGTTTTCTGTCGCTCCTGAACATCGCAATACCAAGCCACAGCGTTTGCCTCTACCAACAAAGAGAATACTTACATGGTGTGAGTGTTAATATTTACTCATAAACTTGGAAAATGTGAGTAAAAGCTTGGCACACTAATTGAATAACGACATTTAGAAACAATTTTTTTCTTGAAATGAAAATATGTCATCCTTCAAGCAAAATATATTATAATTCAAAATTCTGATTCTTCATCATACAGTGGTGTGCATAAACTTGGAATCACCAGTTAAATCTTCAAAGATGTATGTTTATATGCTGTTGTCTAAGAAATTCTTTGGAGTTAAGTGCCTCAACCCCATCAATATATATATCATTTGAAAGGGAAAATTCTGAAGAACAAGATGATGCCAAATATTCGAAAATATTCTCAGATTTTTATCGCGGGGGTGGATCTACCGAAAGGCAGACTTATTGCAGGCTATGAATGTTGTTAGTGAAAATTGATAAAATAGGATACAAACAAACTCTTTTATACAAATTGGTGGCCCTGAAAAGGGCCGTTGGGTTATTGTTGGTCTTCAGAAGGACTGGTAAGGTGTCTTGAGATGAGCATTAGTATTTTATTGGCCAGCCCTTGTTCTTGATCACCATCTGACACCGTCGAGGCATGCTGTTTACCAACTTTCTGAGCAAATAAAATTGCTAATCTGTTTAATAGGATTAATATAAATCACTCAGAAATGATTGTGTTAAATCAATCAATGCATTGTTTGAAAGCACATCTTCTGCTGATCAGATTGATATATAATATCTGGCATGGCATCATAATTGGCGGGAAAATAGAAAGCAAATGGAAGATCCATTCGATATAGAGTAAACAAAACAATGTGATTCCAAGTTTATGCACACCACTGTAATATAGCACAAAAAGGGGGAAGAGGATTCTACATTCTTAGACTAATGATAATGATACAAATTAATCTTGTATAATGAAGTTTTACAATATTTTACAGTGTATTGCTGAGCAGTACACCCTGCATAACAAGGGATTGATGGCAGCAATCGATTGGGAGCTTGATTTGGCAGGTGACGGTAGATGCGCTAGTCCGGGGCATTGCGCACTATACAGAGCCTACACTATGATGGATCAGAGCTGCGGTTTAATAGTCAGCAGCCATCTTGTCAAGATAAAACTTTGACAGTTTTTACTTCACAGCCTGACAAAAACCCAAATTTTTTAGTAGTTATCAATACATAAACATGAAGTTGCTCATCTAGCTAAATAGTTCATTCAAATAATGTGAAAGTAATTGTTGGTCGTAACTTTCTTTATTTTGCAGTCAACAGAGACCACCAGCTCTAACACCATGGAGCTGGAAGGCTTCAAGCGATGCCAGTCCGATCGAATTTCCCACGACCTGAGAGTGAGGTCCATTACAACGGATGTTGTTACAAAGGTTGTGTGCATACTGCAAGCTTGTGTTTTGGCTTATGCCGCAAATTTGTCGCCGTGAGCGACGGCCTCTACCTGCCTGCTTGGTGTCTAAGATTCGGGCTCTTTTCCCACCAACGGATGATGAAGAAGAGTTTGCAGACTTGCAAACAAGATTTGCGGCATAAACCAAAACACAAGATTGCGGTATGCACACAACCTTTTCCGAGCATTTGGCGATGGCTCTCCAAATGAGAATAGATTATCTACCAAAACAATTATTGAAAAACAATAATTGCTGATCATCAAAATAATCTCGATCTTTATATAATAAAATCATAAAACTAATACACTCTCTACTGTAGTAAGTGTACAAGCCAAATATACCAGTTCTCCTTGTGTTCCACGAGTTCAGAATATGTGTGTTCAACTGATGCATTAAATGTGTAACACAAGAATTTTAGATAATGCTTGACACATTAGCATAGCCTTGGTGTTGTTGGCATTAAATGAATATCCAACTCACTATGATATCGCAGGTAATTATTCCACCTCAACTCAAGGGGTGCAGACGCCACAAATTCGTTTACACCAGGATGCATACACAGGCATTCATGCTCCCCTTGGTCAAGGAGACAATGCGCAAACTCAGCATAATGGCAGGACAAACATTCAGGAAGAGATGGCATGTCTTGATAACGCTTGCAGGCACACCACTCTGTAGCCGGTGGTATTAGCTCCTAAAGAAATGAACAGATATGTCTATGCAACCATAGCTAATACATCAGGTCGATGTTATCCAACAGTATATCAGTGCAGCACTAGATTTAAATATTAAAATTGTTAATGTTGTCATTCGAGAAAAATCTGTAATTATATTTTGGCAATATTGAAGCGATAATTATCATCATTAAAATCATATATAATAATATTCGTTCTATCACTCTCAAGCTAAAACTATTACTACTAGCTAGCTTGGCACATAAGAGCTGGCTAGTGTCGGTGCTTACTTGCTGGGAGGTTTGATTCTGTTGAGGATCTTCTTCAGATAGAGCGTCAGGCTCGAAACGCCAGGGTCTTAACTTTTCAGAATTTGACATTTTTTTATGAACGCAACTCAGACATGAATAGTCTAACGGAATGGCCAAGCCGAAACTGTAAAGTAGCGAGCATCTATATTTGATACGGAGTCTTAGGTAAAACCCGAAGTGTTTATCATAAACTATTGCTACGATAAGTTTGATATTGAGCTTTTTAGTGGCCTTTCAATTCACGCGAGAACATCACGTGACAAGACAATAACCATACAGCGCGGATACGTCATCGAAATCAAGAGATTCCAATCTACGGCGGCTTTTTGTTTTTGAGCTTTTAAGAGCTTTTAATCACATTTCCACATATTTGGCACCTACCACACTACAGAGTAAGACATGGCGAATCTTTTGATACCAAATAACTGTAATGTGAATTTTGTTGCAAGTCAACCTTTAAATAATGACTATCATTAATCTTGCTTGGCCTTTTAAGAAGGCAATTACCTAAAGTATTTGCTGTTTTAAGCCAGAACTTTACCACTAATATTTTATTCTATGAAATATTTATAATCACATAAGCTTATAGCTGATTGGTCAACAATGATGAAGTAGATGTCCAATTAATCAATTTTCTATGTTCGTTAATTTAAGCGTATTTCACTATGATTTATGTTGATCTAGTTTACAAGTAAACAGTTTACAAGTAGCCTATCTAGTTTAGCTTTAAACCATAACTGCCACGAACAACTTTTATCGTATTTACTAGGTAAATCAGACATGCTGATTCCGATTTTGTAATCAAAATAAAGATTAGGCCACTAACTTTCAGAGTAATAAAGGATTTTTTACAGCGTTTTAATATCGGTCTCGAAAACAACACGATCGGCATAACAAGCTTCGCCCATAAATACTTGACGTAACCTAGCTTTTTAGGAACAGAAGTTACGGAGTGATGTTTAGACCGATTTAGAAAAATAGAGATGGGTGTTTTAAAATCTATTAATATCTAAATCCAGTTTTAAAAATAATATCAGTCTTTTCTGAAAGGTAGATAAGCTATTTAGCATTGCATATTTAAAAAGCGCGATAACAACGCTAGCTCGTGATAAAACCGCGCTTTTTGAGCTCATTTTTCTCTGCGTCCAGCCCATTTAAACGCCATGTAACAAGCTGCGAGCAATTTTAAATAGTTCATATCCCTTTCATAAAAAACTGAAATTATTTTACAGGCTGGATTTAGATAATAATGGGTTTTAAGACATCCATCTCTATTATTCTAAATCGGACTAAACTTGCCTAACTTCCGTTTCTGAAAAAGCTAGGTTTCGTCACATATTTATGGGCGGAGCTTGTAATGCCGATTGTGTTGTTTTCGAAACGGATATTGAAACGCTTTAAAAAAGCCTAAATGACTTTGAAGGTTAGTGGACTAATCTTTATTTGGAGTACAAAATCGGAATCAGCGTGTCTGATTTACCTAGTAAATACAATAAAAGTTGTTCGTGACAGTTATGGTTTAATAGCTGGATGGGCTGGCTAGAATAACAGAAAACATAGACGACTGACAACAAGTGGTCGCTGGGTGGAGGTGCTATTTATAGCCAAGGGAGCCGGTGGCATTGTCTCTGACATACTGATTGATGACAGATGCAGCCATCAACTTCCTTGTATAAATAAATCAGTCACTCAGGTCAACACTAAACTGACACTGTTGCTACATGGGAAGAAGAGGATAGTAGCTCCAGAAGTAAGGGCTAGCGTAACCAAAATAAACCGCTTTCTAGGAAATGTGTGAAGGTTTTTAGAGACCTATATAAGTATTACTTAATTAAAACACTAGTCTGATGTTCTATTTATAAACTGGACAAGAGCTGTGATGGATGGCACAAACATGTCTTCTTCATCTCCTTAATAGAAGACTACAGTGATCGTACAAAGCACTCATGTTATACAGAATCAATTGTTCCAGCTTTGTAAAACAACCTCAGCGAAAGTAGTCTGCTTTTTTCTGATTATTAGAATTTGATAACAACTTATAAGGGCCCTCACATTTTATCAAAAGCAGTTTTTGACAGCAGAATACATTTCTAAGGGCTCTTAGTATAATATAAATGTACAAAGTTCCACTTTACTCACACGATAAACAAAGATTAGTCAGTCTTCACAAACTGTTGTTTTTGCACCTGATACTTCAGCTGCACTGAAATGGAGTCGCTCTCTTCCGTCTATGCGGCTTGGTTGCGATACTATGTCGGTCGCTCCATTGGTAATCATATCGGATTTAGCCCAAAAACTTATGTAAAAAAAATAAGATAAAAACGCTTAACCACAGACCAGTATCTCCAGTAAACTTTAGTAGAACTTGAGAACTTGGGCAATAACAGCGACTAAACATCTCGTTATTTGTGCGCTCAGTCAGTTTTATTTGTATTTTTGTATCAGTGAGTTTTATTTGTTCTAAAATAAATTCAGTTTCATTGCTGACTCATTCATTGTTTTCAGTTAATTATATTATAAATATATAATTTATATGGATGCTGACATTCAGTTACCATAGCCTCTGCTACAGAAGTTCAACATTAGCCAGACCAGGCCATCACTTTATGACTTTTTGTAACTTCAGTTGCAGTATAAAGATATGTTAATGCTAACTTTCTTATCTTATTTTTTCTACATAAACTTTTTGACTAAATCTGATATGATTACCAATGGAGCGACCAACATAACATCGCAACCAAACCACATAGACGGGAGAGAACAACTCCCTTTCAGTGCAGTTGATACATCAGGTGCAGTGCGTGTTGTGACAAGCTGTTGTTTTCCTCGCTCCGCTCAACGGGGACAGCTCTGCAAAAACAACAGTTTGTCAAGACAGGCTAAACAAACATTAACACAAATGGTTTTTGTTTGTGTATCTGTGGGTAACTTTGCTTAACAGAATTTAAAAGCTTTAGCTTGAATTGCTACTCCCACACACAAAATATTTAAGATTCTTGCAATCACTAAGGTTTAACTGCTTAGCTTGTCTTAGGGCTTTTAGAGCAACTTCAATGTCTATGTTTATCTTTGATCACACTCAAAGTGCTAATATCTAGTACTTACTTTAGATGAACAAACACTGAGCAGGCCACATGCAGCCTGTGGACTGAGTGTTTGAGTATTTCTACTATAGCCATTATTATACTAGCTAGCAAACAGGGCAACACACAGTCTAACCTCATCAGAATATAGGGTTTAATTTTAGAAAACAAACTGAATAAGCGGATGCAGCGGAGGCTGGAACAATTTGCTGCGAACCTACAGACTCCAGGTGCTACGGATTTAACACAAAATCAATTTCACGACCAAGATGGTTGATAGTTTTGCAGCTGCAACTGACAATCTACCCAGACAAATCTTAAAGGTGTCGGGTGACCTACAATAGAGCCCAACCAAACCGATAAGACAATTCAGTCTGAACCGGCAAAATTCTAGCTGGAAGAGAAATGACCAGCCAGCCCTCGAGCCGGAAAAGCAGGCCTAACAGTATATAAGGACACCCAGGAGCCTCCCAGGCATGCATTATCAAAGAGATCACATGATGTTCTTCCTTGTACTATAGTACACCTTGTTCTCTGTACTGTATGACACCATGCTTGTATTTTATTATTTTTCATTAAATATACTTATTCTTTCAACCTTATCTCTTCATCCATATGCAATGCACCGTTAGACTTTCTTAAACAACCGCAATATATACTTAAATACAATATTTTAAAATTTACAACTTGGGTATATGAAGCAGCAGTGAAGTTGAATTGATGAACATGACTAACATTTCCTAATAAGGTAAAAATCGACCTAATAAAATAGCCTTTAGTTTAAAAAACCATAAGGAATCTGTTGATGACCTGAGGCTATATCAAGCAGTGCACCATTTGTTATTAGTTACAAGATATTGGCTCATACCTAGCAATGGAATGTCTGATTCCTTATCAATATAAATAAAACTTTAAGGTTATTTCATGAGAAAATCTGTAAAGAATTTATGAAACATAACTGAGGCTATTGAGGCTATGTCAACGAGTGCATCATTAGTTATGAGTTACAAGATAATGTATCATAGCCAGTTATATAGAGTCTGGTTCCTTATCAATCTAAATAAAACTTAAAGGTTATTTCATGAAAAATTCCTCCAGATTAAAGTTGCCCGTTTATGTAAAGTACAAAGAGCTGACTGCTGTTACCCCTTCATTAATTGGGTTAAAAGGTGCTCCTACCTGCTGCCACAATAGGGTGGAATTATTGGCACAAATAGCAGAGAAATTTCATGATCTCTTGGCAACAGCCAGCATAATGGGTGTTGCTATGCTCTGTTTAGACAGTCCTTGATGTGGATTGTATACATGAGGAGTGTCAAAGTCAAAGAGGTTTATTTATTAAATGATAAGACATCAGGGGGCGTTGTAGTTAGCATGTAATCTAGTTTATCAGAGCTCTGATGCCAGCCATGACTAGTCCACCTGCCTGGTTCACACACTTCAGCTACCTGTCATGGTTGTCACTTTGTATAATACCAGATGAGTAACAAACATTCCTATAGCAAAGCTCATAAAAAGAGAGAAGAAGCCAGCTGCCATTTGAGCTCTTAGCTAAGCAGTTCAAGTTGATTGGTACAGAAAAATTAAATTCATAAACTGGTATCGGTTTGTTATAAATATTATTCTAAGACAAATTATGAAACAGGTAAAGTGCACTCGCTCAACCGGATGTTTATGCCTGACACCATGATAGTCTAAATTACCTTCAGCCATAGAACGATATTTAATAAAATCAACTCATTAATTATGTCAATGAGCCCTGCAAACAAAGTATAAGACAGCATAATGGTTGGCATATATGAATGAGATATCTGGCAAGTACATACGAGTTGTCTTCCTTGAAAAGCTTGTTTTACAATAGTTAGGAGTTACAATCTCGTATTTCAGATCCAAAATTGTAAAGTGATGACATTGTGACAGAGGACCTGTGGTAAATACAAACAGTAAATGAAAAGAGAAATATACATATGAAGAATAAGTAACAATACCTCACCTCTAACCACAATGTACTCTGCAGTAGTCCAACATTTGTTTACATGTTTTTACTCTAGCAAAAGGTGAATAGAAGAACAAACTTGAAATGTTAATTAAAATTTAATTCATTTGTTAAAAGTTTACACTTACTATTAAAAGCCAATAGAGATTAGAGAAAGAGAAAATGTGAAGAAGTCCATCACAGTGTACGTAACCTGTACATATGCAATACAGTAGCCTACTACCAAATACAGTGTTTATCAACAGAGACTCAAAGGAGAGTTTATTTAACTATGGTAGAACATCATGACCGGATTTTCAGAGATTAACACTGTTGCAAAGGGAAGACAACTTTTATGGCAAAATAAATCTAATATGAAAATATTAATAACAAAAATATTAATCAAGAAAGTAGACCAACAAGGAAAAATAATAAGAAAGAAACATAAAATCCCTACAATGTAAACTTTTCTGGAACATATTATTTTTGTTGTAGGAGCGCGTATTGTACTTTGAAGTATCACGACCCACGTTAGACAAGGAGCTACTACTAGCCTGAAACAGTTAATCCAATACAATCCTCCATCACCAAAGGCCCAGACCTCCCATGAAGATGTGGTGAAGACGTTGATAAGGCTGGAGGAAACAAATACGGCCTTCCGAGAGGAGCAGATTGCCATCCGACGAGAGGACCAAGAGGAGCGTCCCCTTTGTTCACCAGAAGACTAAGCCTGGCTTCTAAATAAAATAAGAAAGAGAGGGGACAACCCCATATTGCAGGCAAAACTTGTAAGGTCTACAGTAACTATCCAAGTAAAAAAAGGTCGGCCAAACCATACGTGCCTAGGAGAAGGACTGCACCAGTCCTCTGTGCGGAATGAATGCAGGTTGAAACCATTCCATGTCTGCCCAGACATCCTTGGACGGACACAACCCCATAGAGCCAAGAAAAGGGCCCAACATGAAAGGAACAAGGGTTAGGAGCCAGGAGAAGGAAGCCGAGCTAGAGATGGCAAAGTGAAAGACAGAGGCTTACACCTCCCCTGCATTCAGTAAAGAGCTGGAAGGCTGGCTGGAGCAGCATCAAAGCAGCCAGGAACTGGACAAACGACTGGAACAAGAAAAGGAAATTCCATGAGATCCAGCTTAGCCCACGAGCCCAGCACCGGTCCAGCTTCCTGGCACAAAGAGAAAAACACTTGGGGTCATTAGGTACAACCCCAGGCCGCAAAAAAAACTCCCAACAGGTTTAACTTTGGCAGAAAAATCTTGGCTTCTGATTGTTTTTAGTAATTGAGTTTTAGCAACCAAAACCTACATCATTACATTAGAAATGTATAGTTATAATTAAAAAGGAACACAAAATTCCGAAAGACGTAGTAAAAATTATGTTATCATTCGAAAAGTGCTGCTACAACGTTAGAGAGCGCTCACTTAAAACTCATTGATTTAAACCATTTTAGTAAAGTGTTAGAATTTTGTGTTCCTTTCTAATTATAACTATTTATTTTTAATGTAATGATGTAGGTTTTGGTTACTAAAACTCAATTACTAAAACCAATCCGGAGCTAAGATTTCACTGCCATAAGTAAACCTGTTTGAGAAAAGAAAATTGCTCCCCAGCCAGCCGGAAACACTCGGCCACTTGAATGTTATTGAGAGCGGAGTGCTTAGCCATGGTGAAAGCCAGTGAGGGGCACATGGCTTTAAATACATATGGTAAATACAACTGCTAAATGAAAAAAGAAATACAATTAATGTATATAAAGAATAAGTAAAAATACATCACCTCTAACCACAATTTACTCTGCAGTAGTCTAACATTTTTTTACATGTTTTTACACTAGCAAAAGGTGAATAGAAGAATAAACCTGAAATGCTGATTAAAATTTAAGTTATTTTTTAAAAGTTCACACTTACCAATAAAATCCAATAGGGATTAGAGAGAGAAAATGTGAGGAAGTCCATTACATTGTCTATAATCTATACATGTGCCATACAGTAGCCTACTACCAAGTACAGTGTTTATCAACAGAGACTCAAAGGAGAGATTATTTAACTATGGTAGCACTTCATGACGAGATCTTCAGAAGGTAACACTGTTGCTAAGGGAAGACAACTTCTATGGTAAAATAAATAAAATATGAAAATATTAATAGCAAAAAGGTTAATCAAGAAAGTAGACCAACAAGGAAAAATAATAAGAAAGAAACATAAAATCCCTACAATGTAAACTTTTCTGGAACATATTATTTTTGTTGTAGGAGCGCGTACTGTACTTTGAAGTATCACGACCCACGTTAGACAAGGAGCTACTACTAGCATGAGACAGTTAATCCAATACAATGCTCTATAACCAGAGGCCCAGACCTCCTATGAAGATGTAGTGAAGATGTTGAAAAGGCTGGATAAAACAAACACGGCTTTCCGAGAGGAGCGGATTGCTCTCTGGATTCTGCTTCTCTGGATTGTCCAGGAGACTGAGTCTGGCTTCTGAAAAAAAAGAAGGAGAGGGAACAACCCCAAATTGCAGGCAAAACTACAAATACCAAATACAATGTATATCAATAGAAACTCAAAAGAGAGTTTATTCAACAATGGTAGTGCTTCATCAGAGTATCTTTAGACTGTAACACCAATAATATACAGCCCCCAACATGATAGCCGACGGCTATCTAGTTGGCGAGGCTTTATGATCGAGTTCTGTGGGGATGAACCCGAACACGGCACCCAAACAAACAAATATGCTGAATAAAGCAACTTGTAAATTTGCAAATATTACGAACTATAAGGGTTGTTTTACTGATCTGTTGAATTCATTTTGTTGTCAAATAAATCTAGTATCCCAATCTTGCCACCGTTATGATCAGTCAGTTGCCATTCACAAGCATTTGTGATATTAATAGTCACAATTGTAAAATAGCCCAAATTCGGTTTTATATTTATATTTTGAGTATGAAATCTACTGTACATTGCACAGCTTTGCCTACTGTCCCATCTTTTTGGCCAGGTAAAACAATGTGACAACAATGAAAGACTCTGTCATTTTATATTAAGGGTGGCAAAGTATTAATCAAAAACTAGGGAAAAAAGGCCATTGTTCGGGCGATTTTGGGTAAATTATATTCAACTTTAAGTATATATTACGAACTTAACCAATTTCAAAATTAGTAAAAGTAAGTAATTTGAAACAATTTATTTTGCATGGATCCATTATTTTGGTTAGGTGTCACCCCTACATTGTAAAAATTCAAGGTTTGTTATTGTGAACCGCGGTGTACTGACTGAATGAGAATGTACTGATAAATGTTTTCAAAATATAGAAAATCTTCTGAGGAATTATTTGCTATGTATATTGTTTGGTCTGGGTAGCACAGGGTGGCACGGGTCTAAGTAGCACAGGGTGGCACGGGTCCGGGTATCACAGGGTGGCACGGGTCTGGGTAGCACAGGGTGGTGCAGGTCTGGGTAGCACAGGGTGGCACGGGTCTGGGTAGCACAGGGTGGCACGGGTCTGGGTAACACAGGGTGGCATGGGTCTGGGTAGCACAGTGTGGCACGGGTCTGGGTAGCACAGGGTGGCACTAAAAGAGCAACAAACCTAATAAATATTACATAATGATGAGGATGTTAATACTTTTGACTACATTTGGTAGAATTACTGGTACTGGTGAAAAGACTGCATGATAGCTAGCTATTGTGAACCGCGGTGTACTGACTGAATGAGCTAATGAAATGATAACAGCGAGGTGTGCTTTCCAAAACCTAACAAGGCAACGCGACTGCTCCGCGAGAATTTGTATTAGCTCCAAAACCCACGCTAGCACAATCCCAACAGAGCTCGATCATTAAACCCCGCCCATATGACAGCCACCGGCTATTTTTGGGGGGCTGTATACCATTGATAACACTGGTTTAAAGAGAAGACAACTTCTACGGAAAAATAAATTTGATATGAAAATACTAATAACAAAAGGGTTAATCAAGAAAATAGACCAACAAGGAAAAATAATAAAAATGAAATAAAGCTGGAGGAGCCAAGTAAGGGCTCTGATAATAAAGGTACTGTAGATGCTCCTATAATGTAAGTTCCAGAAAATGTGAAAAATTTATGTGAAGTTTTACCTTCGTCCTACAGAAAAAAATCATATAATGTAAAGTATCAGTTCAGGGGTGTTGTTTTATTTCAATGTTTTCAAATGAAAAAATAAGCAAATCTATTTGAATAAATGTCAACAGTGTGCGTTTCTTATCAACTTCTATAAAACGCCTATTCTATTAAA
Organism: Watersipora subatra; assembly: GCF_963576615.1. NCBI lineage: Eukaryota > Metazoa > Bryozoa > Gymnolaemata > Cheilostomatida > Watersiporidae > Watersipora > Watersipora subatra. The sequence continues at coordinate 381,936 of NC_088715.1, forward strand.
AATAATTTAATTCAAACCAATAATACAGCAATTATGGGGCAGCCCACAAATAAAACAAATTCAGTCAAGTTTTTCTATTTTGTACGGCTAAAAGGGTGAGTTTAAAAAAATCTTTGAACAGATGAGCTCGTTTACATACATTTTACTGCTCTTATAGCGTAAAATCATGATAACATAATCCTTGCAGGAGCAGAATATTTATGTTGTAGGAGAGCGTACTGTATTTTGAAGTATCAATATCAGGTTAAACAAGGAACTACTATTAGCCTGAGACAGTTAACCCAATCCAATACAATCCTCAACCACCATAAGCCCAGCCCTCCCATGAAGATATGGTGAGGACATTGAGATTGCTGGGGAAGGCCACATCACCGTTTTAGTGGAGCAAATTGCCATCTGACCAGAGGACCAAGAGAAGCCTCCACTATATGCACCGGAAGACTGAGCCTTGCGCCTGAAGAAACAAAAAAAGAAGGCGAGGAAACAACCCCAAGTTGTAGGCTAAATTTGTAGGGCCCTTTCAAATAAAAATGTTTAGCCAAACCATACGTGTTTAGTAGAACGACAGGGCCAGTTCTCAAACTGGCCCTGTTGTTGTACTATGAAAGCGGTCTGCTATGAAAGCAGACTGAAACCAATGCATGCCTGTCCAAAGGTGCTTGGACCAGCACCAGCTACCATAGAGCCAAGAAGATGGTATCAACGTGAAAGGGGCAAGGTCTAAGAGCTCGAAAGGAGAAGCAGAGCTGGAAATAGCAAAGCCAAAAACAGAAGCTTACACCTCCCCTGCATTCAGCAAAGAGCTGGAAAGCCGGCTTTAGGAGCTCAGGAAGGAGCCAGGAGCTGGAGAAACAACTAAAACAAGAAAGAAAATTTTCAGTAGAGCCAGGTAAGCCCGCCAAACCAGCGCTAGTCCAGCTTTCTAGCCATGCGAAAAAACATCTGGGGTCATTCAGTACAACCCTGACCAGCCAGAAACACTCGGCCACCTGAACGTTATTGAGAGCAGGAGTGGCCAGCCAAGGTGAAAGCCAATGAAGAGCAGAACAAGGACAGCATTGCCGGATAGTAAATCTAGCAGCCCAGAGTATTGCTCTGACCAGATTGTCTCCTCAGGCTATTCTATTATCAACAAATTAAGGATATTAAATGGCAGATTTGAGTATTTTTGGAGCATTAGCTTCAAGTTAAAATATTGCAAAGAGTAAAAGGAACTAAAGATTTTTTAGATTAGATTAACAAGAACAATAAATTCCATGAGAGCCAGCTGAGCCCGCGAGTCCAGCACCAGTTCATCTTTCCTAGCTCGGAGAGAAAAACACCTGGGGTCATTAGGCACAATCCCATCCAGACTCTGTTACCTAGTCCATTTAGCATAAATTAAACTAACTTTGAATATATTTTTTTACAGAAGGTTCTATTTAAGTCATGCATATTGCACATCATTGAAAAGCTGAGAATTAAATATTCCTAAAGATATTAAGGCTGCTAACCATAAAACCATTTTCAAGGAGGAATTGGTCTCAGAGAGTGACTCAAAACTTTGCTTCAAAAAATCTCCGGTTCAACTGCTAAAAAAGTTTTTGTTTTAGATAAATGTTTTCAAAATATAGAAAATCTTCTAACAAATTATTTGCTATGTATATTGTTTGGTCTGAGTAGCAGAGTAGCACCAAAAGATTATAAACCTAATTAATTTTACATAATGATGAGGGTGTTAATAATTTTGACTACATTTGATAAAATTACTGGTACTTGTAAAGATACTGATAGCTCTTTGCTAGTTGTGTTTGATGTGGTACTGCATAGACATCAATACATCAATTAATAGAATACCATGGAGCATCATGTACCTCGGTGAAAGTGATTGATGGTCTGCCAATATGTAGGCAGATCTTTGTGTTAGTGCTTGGTAAAAATTAGCTGTATTGGGTGATATACAGACACCAGCATACCGGTTCAGGTAGCTGTAAATCAGTAAACATCTCGGAAAGTATTCTTATGTCTGCTTGTAACAAATATAACAGCAGGTAAATGTTGTAAAAGTTGGTCAGCTAGAGGGTTCAAAGGTCATCATCATTTTTTCATTTTATCGTTGGTTCTGACTGAAATCACAAAATGAACAAAAAACACAAAATTATTCAGCAGAAATTAACAGAATAGTCGGAGCTGTGCATGCACGCCGAAATCATAGTCAAAACACTTTTAATTGGCTAAACAATTTGTAAGTGAGCACAATTCTAGCAGTTTTCATAATTTATATATTTCAAGACCCATAACGTAACGCATAGGCACATAACGTGACACGTAAGAATAATACTAACTTGATTTGCCAAAGTCAATAAGATGCAACTGACTTGATTGCGCTAAAGATGGCAACTATTTTTGCAACAGAACTTTTCCTGCTAAAAAGAAACTATTCATAGCCATGCAGTCCAAACGATAAAGAATACAAAATAGCGCATTATAGGCAGTTGCATTGTATGTACTTTGTTTACGTAATACGTTATATGTGTCTCGGACTATACCAATCGCAAAACTGGTAAATTCGCGATCGCTAATAATTTGTTCAACCAATTAAATAAAAGCGTTTCGTCAACGATTTCTGTGTGCAGGCCCAGCTCTGACAATTCTGTCAATTTTGGCTAAATAATTCTGTTTCATTCGTTTAAGTATTTCGGCCAGAACCAACCAAAAATTGTCACAGACGTGCCTCTAGTACCATCACACGCAGTAGGATAATTTATTGACAAACAAACCAAGTCTCCTCCTTTCCTCAGTGGTTGATCATCAGTCTGCCATTACCAAAGTTCATCAGGTTGCTGAGATTCATTGAGAATTCAGCATGTTTTTCAGCAAAATTCTGATCAATTGCCTCAATCACCTCCATTTGTCAGCAACAATACAGACTAATAATGGAAGGCAGTTTAGGTTAGTCACTTTGCTATTAGCGGTTGATGCATATGACTTACTAATATCACCATCAAGTAACTTGTCAAAAGGGGTGCTGCAGGATGGTGAACAACCATAATACATGTTGTAGTGTGATGTAGCAGGTCATAGTATTCAGTGTTTATATTGTGAGCTTGTAGAGCCATAGGATATGCTTATGCTGACCACTAGCATACTGGGCTACATATTAGAACTTACTGTGGTATGTCTTGCTAGAGTCTCTGTACAGACTGTTGTTATATGGCACACTCAAATAGGATGGAAGAGAAGGTTTTGAGATAAACTGATACAAACCATTGGGTATGCCATGGGATAATCACAATTGGAGCACATCTGGGGTGAGTTGATATTTGATTTGCCCATGAGTGAGTGCATCACTTCACATGAAAAAGAAGTTGTGTGCACCTGTTCTTTACTTTATGAAATAGTTTGGTCTATAGTCTCACGCTATTGTTGCTTGTAGTGACAATCAGAAGATTAAATTTACAGTAACCAAAATAAATAGAAGGAACAAAGACAATTTACTATTATGATAATAAATAGGATGCGAGTAGTGACTGACAACTCCTTAGATGTACTCTCAGAACACCTCTACATCCTTTACATAGCTTAGTGGAAATAAAGAGATGACCTTTACTTTGTAAGACCTTGCGAATCAGTGGCTTTGTAAGGAGAAGTTTTTGATCTCTTTTAAATGGCTTTCAGACTCATTTAAATGAATACTAATTAGTAGGCCTACTTATTTCCTTTTCAACTACCCTCAATTATGAAAACTAAATATTTTCGATGTGAATTAATGTAACTTAATTATGGCTTTCTCTTTCTGGTCTTAAAACTTTCCCACAGTTAAATCTGGGAAGCAAACAAACGATACAGCTGTTTACAATTAATATTTATGTCTATATATATATATATATATATGTATATATATATATCTATATATATATATATATACATATATATATATAGACATAAATATTAATTGTAAACAGCTGTATCGTTTGTTTGCTTCCCAGATTTAACTGTGGGAAAGTTTTAAGACCAGAAAGAGAAAGCCATAATTAAGTTACATTAATTCACATCGAAAACATTTAGTTTTCATAATTGAGGGTAGTTGAAAAGGAAATAAGTAGGCCTACTAGTTAGTATTCATTTAAATGAGTATATATATATATTTTTATATATGTATAAATATATATAATTTTATATATATATTTATATATATATATAAAATTGTTTCCTCACACCGGATACCCCGTATCGGTGGTAAGTTCTGCTCTAACTCGGGTCTCCTACCAGAGACCTGGGAGTTTGAGCACTCGCTTCAAGATCTTAGCTGTTCCCAATAGCGCACTTTTCTGCAACTCACCTGAGTTGATTGTTGTTGGTATTTGGGCAAGTCACATTTTATGCGCCAGTGTTATTGCGCCCAGTGCCCCAATGACTACTGGGATTACAGCTGTTCTTACATTCCAGCATTTTTCAATTTCTTCTCCAAGAGGGAGATATTTCTCTACCTTTTCTTTTTCTTTGCTGGCTATATTGTAGTCATTGGGTACTGCTATATCTATTATAGTAGCCCTCTTGTTTTCCTTGTCTACCACCACTATATCTGGTTGGTTTGCTAGGACATGCTTGTCAGTTCGGATGTAGAAGTCCCAGAGGATCTTAGCGCGGTCATTTTCATCGACTTTACCAGGAGCTTTCCACCAGTGTTGTGGTTTATTAAGGCCATACTCATCACATAGACTTCTATACACAACACCTGCGACATGATTATGCCGCTCAGTGTATGCGTTCCCTGCTAGCTGCCTGCATCCACTGATGATGTGTTGGATGGTCTCAGGTGCATCTTTGCACAGTCTGCATCTAGGATCGTCTCTAGTGTGATAGATTTTCGTTTGGAGTTGCCTTGTTGGGAGCACTTGCTCCTGGGCTGCCATGATTAGCGACTCTGTATCGGCCGTTAGGTTTCCTTTGTTCAGCCACATATATGTCTGGTGAAGATCGCCAACCTTAGATATTTGTTGGTGGTAAGCACCATGAAGAGGTTTCGTGTGCCAGTCAATTTCCTCATTATCAGGGCGTAGTGAAGACATTGAAAAGACTGGAGGAAACAAACACGGGCTTCCGAGAGAAACAGATTACCATCCGACAAGAGGACCAAGAGGAGCGTCCCCTTTACGCACGAGAATACTGAGTCTAGCTTCTAAATAAAATAAGAAGGAGAGGGGACAACCCCAAAGTACACGCCAAATTTGTAGGGTTTATCTATCCAAGTAAAAAAGGTTTGGCCAAATCATACGTGCCTAGGAAAAAGACAGCGCCAGTCCTCGGTGCAGAATGAATGCAGGCTAAAACCATTCCATGTATGCCCAGACGACCTTGGACAGACACCAACGACCATAGAGCCAAAAAAAGGGCCCAACATGAAAGGAACAAGGGCTAGGAGCCAGGAGAAGGAAACTGGAGCTGGCAAAGTGAAGGACAGAGGCCTACACCTTGTCTGCATTCAGTAAATAGCTGGAAGGTCGGCTGTGGCAGCTTAGAAAAAGCCGGGAACTGGAGAAACAACTAGAACAAGAAAAAGAAATTTCATGAGAGCCAACTGAGCCCACGCGTCCAGCACCAGTCCAGTTTCCTGCCACGAAGAGAAAACACTTGGGATCATTAGGTACAACCCCCATACCCCCAGGCTCCAAAAATTTTTTCCAAACAGTTTACCTATTGCAGTAAAGTCTTGGCTCCTGATTGGTTTTATAAACCAAAACCTACATATTTACATTAAAAATTAATAGTTATAATTAGAAAGGAACACAAAATTTCAAATGACGCAGTAAAAATGGTGTTATCATTCAAAAAGTGCTGTTACAACGTAAGAGGGCGCTCAGTTAAAACTCATTGATTTAAACCTTTTTCAATAAAATTTAGGAATTTTGTGTTCCTTTCTAATTACATGTATAACTATTAATTTTTAATGTAATGATGTAGGTTTTGGTTGATACAACTCAATTGCTAAAACCAATCAGGAGCCAAGATTTTACTGCCATAGATAAACCTGTTTAGGAAAGAAATTAAACCACCTCCCCAAACCCCCCCCCCCCCCTGATGCCAGATACATACATATAACATAACTTTGTGGGCTGCAGGGTATGACACACAATTCTCACCAACACAGACCTCTACTTTGTAACCTTGCCTATAAATATTCATACACTCCACCAGTAGTGGGAAAAATCCCCTTTTTCTCTCAGTGGTAGATTGTCAGTCTGCACTTGCCAAAGTTCTTCAGATTGCTGAGATTCATAGAGAAGTCAGCATGTTTCTTAGCAGACTTCTGATCAATTGCCTCAATCACCTCAACTTGTTAGCTACAATACAGGCTAATAATAGAGGGCATCTCAGGTTAGTCCTTTTGCTATTAGTTGTTGATGCATATGACTGACTAATATCACCATCAAGTAACCTGTCAAAATGGATGCTACAGGATGTTAAACCATCATAATACATGCTTTAGTGTGATGTAGCGAGTCATAACATTCAGTGTTTATGTAGTGATTGTATAGAGCCATAGGATATGCTTATGCTGACCACTATCATATACTGGGTTACATATTGTGACTTACTGTGGGAGATATTGCTAGAGTCGCTGTATGAACTGTTGTTATATGGCACACTCAAAATTGATGAAAGGGGTTTGAGACCGACTGATGCAAGCCATTGAGTGTGTCATTGGATAATCACCATAGGAGCACCTCAAGGATGAGTTGATATTTGATTTGCCCATGAGTGAGTGCATCACTTCACATGAAAAAGAAGTTGTAGGCACCTGTTCTTTACTTTATAAAATAGTTTTGTCAATATTATCATGCTATTGTTGCTTGTAGTAACAATCAGAATATCAAATTTTCAGTAACCAAAATAAATAGAAGGAACAAAGACACTTTACTATTATCATAAGAAATAAGATGCGAGTAGTGACTGACAACTCCTTAAATGTACTTTCAGAACCCCTCTACATCCTTTACATAGCTTAGTAGAAATAAGGAGATGACCTTTACTTTGTAAGACCTTGCAAATCAGTGGCTTGGTAAGGAGAAGTTTCTGATCTTTTTTAAACTGCTTTCAGACTCATTTAAATAAATACTAATCAATAGGCCTACTTATTTCCTTTTTAACTACCCTCAATTATGAAAACTAAATGTTTTTAATGTGAATTAATGTAACTTAATTATGGCTTTCTCTTTCTGGTCATAAAACTTTCCCACAGTTAATTTTGGGAAGCGAACAAACAATAAAGCTATTTAAAATTAATATTTATGTTTATTTATATAAATCTCAATCTGTAGTTCAGTTCGTCTATAGCTATTAAATTTTTGAAATTAAAAGCTCACTGCATGGGAATGCAGTGAGCTTTTAATGCATTCCCATGAAATCATGGGAATGCAACCGCAAGTTTCGAACCAAGTATTTAACTACTGAGCTATACAGTCGTTAACATTACATCACTCTTATCATATACCGCATATCGTATGCACACGCCATAGACCTATTAACTATATTATACTGTATAGTTAATAGGTCTATGGCACATGCATACTGCGCTAAAGTTCACGCCAAATGTGCACTTTTGTTTATCAATTAATACTACATGTACCTTTCAAAATTGTTATTTTTGGAAATTGTTTAAAAACTAATTTACAGCCATTTCAAAAAATTGTTTAAAATTAAAAGTGTTTAGAAGAAGTTTAAAATTAAAAAGTTGTTTAAAAGAAGAAAGTGCCGCTCAAATGGAGGCTGGTGTTGTATGTTTCAAATAGCTCATCAGAATTGGTTGTAGATAAATTTAACCCTAATATTGGTGAAGCAAATGCCGGCTATAATTTGCTTTCTTATTCTAGTTGAGTAATATTAACAATTTTATGTGTAATAAATCTGCTAACTTACCTCAAACTTGTCAAAGATCTTTCAATAAATATGGATTGAGAAGCCAAGAAACATCTTTGCTGAATATCTATAGCTTGCAATTTACCTGCGATGATATTATAGTCTGTGGCCTACTCTGCAATTCTTTGAAAATTTCAATTTTTATTTCATGTTAAGTTTGAAGACATATTTTTATTTTATATTTTCTCATGTATTTAACAATTTTACGTAGCAGCTTGTCATTTAACTTTGATATGTTTGCTACGGTTTGCCAAAACTAGCTTTTTATGTGCAATAGAAGTGAAGTTTTGAGCATCGATCCAATGTAAAACCAGATTACTGCAATGATGTTATCAAATAATATGCTATAAAACTAAAAATTTATAAGTTATATAATTATAAGTTATCAATTGCTATAAATATATATTTAAAAAAAAGTTACATAAGTGAACTTACTTATAATACATGCTAAAACAAAATTGATGTTTTCAAAACAAAAATAATTTCTTCGTTCGCTAGGCCAGCTGCATTCCAATCATTCCCTTCGATCGAACGATTATATTTTGATTGTTCAACGCCTATCACACTTCACGTCAAAAAGTTGTTATGTGCACTTGTTCTTTACTTTATAAATAGTTTTATCAATATTATCATGCTATTGTTGCTTGTAGCGACAATCAGAAGATTAAACTTGCAGTAACCAAAATAAATTGAAGGAACAAAGACACTTTATTGTAATGATAAGAAATAGGATGCGAGTAGTGACTGACAACTCCTTAAATGTACTCTCAGAACACTTATACATCCTTTGCATAGCTTAGTGGAAATAAGGAAATGACCTTTACTTTGTAAGACCTTGCAAATCAGTGGCTTGGTAAGGAGAAGTTTCTGATCTTTTTTAAACTGCTTTCAGACTCATTTAAATGAGTACTAATCAATAGGCCTACTTATTTCCTTATCTATTTCCTTCAATTATGAAAACTAAATGTTTTTGATGTGAATTAATCTAACTTAATTATGGCTTTCTCTTTCTGGGCATAAGCTTTCTGACAGTTAAATTTGGGAAGCAAAGTAACATAACAGCTGTTTACAATTAATATTTATGTCTTTATATATAAATCTCAATCTGTAGTTCACCTGTGTGGGCATTGTTCTCAAAATCCAAGGACGATAAGAATTGATTAATATGCCAATTGTGGGCCGATACACAGACCAGCAAAGTAAAAACCAAGGACATCTCAACCACAAACCTCTATTCACCCTTACGTTATCATAATCCTACTAACCATGCTGAGATTGCATCAGTGCCAGTGGTTAGAAGTACCTCAAGACCCACTACCAAGATAAAAGCCAGCCTATGGACTCTGCACCCAGGCCATGACGGTGCGGCAGGTTTCAGCTGCTGCACAGCCAGCGCCTGGGTGCAGGCTAATTTGTTGACACTGGCAGATAGTTGTTGCTCAAAAAAGGGTTTCATTTAATTCAAGCTGGTTGAACATGAAGTAGATGTAATCAAATATACTCTATTTCCATTCCTCTGCTAGATTAGGTGTGCTTTGACACCCTGTTAGAGAGAAAAGACAGCCCCTAAATTTTTGGTGCTTGGACATGATTATCGCTTTTGTATTTCTGTTTTTTGTGCGCAACGTCACAAAAATCTATATCGAGAGAGCATAACTCCAACTTTCCAATACTGAATGATATAGATAGCTCACATTGCCAATATATTGTTTTGGCATATGGTATCATATTGCACAGCAGTAGGTTCAACCAAATTGGCTTCTCTTTGTTGTTTATATGAACTTAATAAGATTAATAAAGGTTTCTCATTGATGTTTTCCAGCTCATCAGTAAAAGGAATTCTTTTTTGTATGTAATCTTATCACCTGGCAACAAACTAATAAACCAGCACAAGCATTCCAAGCTTGAATCTAAACGGATTAGCTCTCAATGCTCGTCAAAAGCCTCCAGCTCTTCGTAGTATATAAGTCATTCCCGCCCTTTAATTATTTTAAAAGATGCTGATAAATGGACTTATGAGAAAAGGGGCCTGAGGCTACAAAAATCAATAAGATTAAAAAGAATGCAAAACATATTTCGGTTTTAAACAATTATGCACACAATTGCTCAATGAGTTACCTACTCTTGCCACATATCACCATAAAGATAGCTGGATTAAAATATCTTCAGTACTGGACTTGTTTTATATGGTTGGTTAAGAGTATGCAGATTACAATGTGCTTCTTAGTCTAGACCAGTGACTCTCAATTATTTCTTGTCATGTTTCCCCATGACATCATACCGCTGCTCTGTGCACACTGTACATGCTGAGTGCAGACAAAACCTTCATACTGCAGGGCAAATGCTTCCTGCACATAATAAAAGAGACATTGTTCCTTAATATCGTGAAGATGCAATAGCACTTTATCCATGCACAATAAGAAAACAAAGATGAAAAATATGCAAAGCCTTGCTAGCTACTTAAGCAGCAATAAAATATTAAAACATAAATAAAATATATATAATATAATATATAGAGAAAAAAACGAGATTGTTAACTGTTGGTATTGTGATGATTATCAGTAGAATTCATATCATCAGGAGTCTCTAGGTATATGATAATTGATTGAGCTTTATCCGCATAGCTGCCACATCTACTGTAAATGTATAAATGTTAGATATGAAAAAAGAATGCTTTTCATGGGATTCGAACTCACTACATTCATTTCAGCTGCACAACATACCATTACCCACACTAATTGATCACCTTTTCACATTTAGTAATAATCATGTAGTTAGTTATTCCTCCTTACAATCTCTCACAACCCACCAGACTGTCAGGGTGTTAGTTATTAATATAATTAGTAGTGATGAGTCCGTATGACAGCCTTTAGTCACATTGATATGACAGTTTACTGTTCTAGTACCGACAGGCCTGATGGTGAAAGTTGGCTAGTTAAATGAGTTGCCTTCTGCTGCAGTTTTCTAGTTTATACCCATAGATGTGCATAATGGTAAAAGTCATAATAGACAGTCAACCCTTGGGCATTTGTTAAAGTAGCAATTTCGTTTTTATTGCGTTAAAACTTCCAAAAGCTTCAAAATTTTCAATAAATGAAATAAAAGTTTATATATAATAACAATGCCAATAAACATAGTACCTTTTTAAAGTTTTAAATCACCCTTAATAGCAGATTTTGGAAAAATACTATGAATTAAAATATAATGCTCATAGTTCAGAATTAAAAAATGTCCTTTGAAAATGATTTGCAATAACAAAATGAAGGAAAGTCTCAACTTAAACTCCCAAATAAATATAAATATCTACTAGCACCCTGACAATCTAGAGTGCAGTGAGAGATCATCAAGTGATATGATAAATCACAGACTGGGGAGGTTGATTGGTGCAGGTATTACAGTGTCTGCCTACTAAGCTAAACATCATGAGTTCAAGTCCTGTGCAAGGCAATATTTTATCCCGGTCTCAGATCCTGGCTTCAGACATACACTGAATTTGTTACAGTAAATATATCTTGCCTAACTCTTCTGCCAACCAATTAATTTTTTCAAAGAGACATAATTGATTAGGTAAAACCTAATATCTGACAAGGGTACATATAAGCTGTCATAACCTTTGAACCACGCTGTCTATAAAAATGAAAATTAGAAACTGATAGTACAGAAATTGTACAGCACGAGTACTCTGACAGGGTGACAGGCTAGTGTGCTGTGAGAGATCAAGCACTTGATAAAGTTTAGATGACAGCTTTATGTACAATTATTCTATAAAGTTCATGCATTTGTGCAGTTTTTAAGGTGTTGTCAACCAGGCAGCATGTTGTGAGTTCAAATCCTCTACCAGGCAATATTTTATTCCAACTTCCAAACCGTGATTATAAATACATAAATATGTAGCTTATTCTTGTTCAGCATTGCATAAACTAGTCCAACCAAATTACAGTAATTGACTGGACATGTAATGGAAGCAAGTTATGCTATAAGGCAGAATTGAGAAAAGGCTTCTAAATCATAAACAGATATGAAGCACTGATCACAGACTATAGTAACTGGCAGTCTCACCCGCTACGAGATACCGTCATGTGTAATAAGTATGTGTACAATATTTCTAAAATACAACAAGATGGTTGAGTGGCAGAGGGTGTAGATATAGCTTAGTTAGGAAATCGAGTAGCCTGGTTCGATTCCTGTGTAGGGAATATTTTTGCATAATGCTCTCAGCATGGCTTCAACAAGATGGACAGACATGGCTCTGGTTATAGAACAGGTTGATTTGTTGATAAAAGATTGGTTGATAATTTGATTAACTGAAATCTATTCTCCTTTACCATGATGCTGAGTTGGCCCTAAATGGTCCTGCCACCATTTGCAACTGACAAGTATTACCAGGTACTTATGCTGCGGTAATCACCACAGGTGGAGAAGTTTCTTCACATTCAGCTTTTGTTCTACAAACAAAGGAACAATTGACAGTTACTGGTTTTGATTCAATAGAAGTTGTATGACTTAGTTTTAACAAAATGGAAGACAAATTCAAAAGTGTTCAATGTTGTTCAAGATCACCAACTAATGAACAAATTAACTCTCACTTCTCAAGGGAGCATGGGAACCATGGAAACCATGGGTGCAAACCACGATTGGAGTATTGCTAAAGCTACGGAAAATTATTGACAAAAAATCCTATGCAAAAACTAAAACACAGCGTATATTATTAAATATTCAGAAATGTCTGAAGGCAGATGCTTGGTGCAGGTGTTACAGTGTTGATCTACAAAGTTGAATGTCCAGGGTTCAAGTCATATCCACAGCAGTCTTTTATTCTCACCTCCAACCTTGGATTCAGACAGGCATGACTTTCATTACAGTAAATATTATATTCGTAACACAGTCAGTCACCCGGGACTCTCTTACTATCTAGACAAAGAGGCCACACAATCCAGCTGGTTATAGACATATGCAGGTGTATTCCATAATCTTTATTATAATAAGAGGCGTGTACATCCGTCTGACTAAAGCACCGCTTGAATATAACAAAAATGATTGTTTCACATAGGATTCAAACTGACAACTCATAGTTTAACTGCCACACTAATACCTGCACTGATTATTGTTCTGGTACTAACAGGCCTGGTGGTAAAAGTTGGCTAGTAAAAGGAGTTGTCTTCTGCTGCAGGATGGCAATTTACATGCATAGATGTGTAAAGTGTGAAAGTCATAGGGAACAGTCAAGCCTTGGGCAGTTTGTTAGATGGGAAATTGCCTTTTCATTACGTTGAAACTTTCAATAAATTAAAATAGTTTATATATAATAACAATGCCAAATAACTTAGTACTTTTTCAAAGCTTTAAATTACACTTTATAGCTGAATTTCTCACAATAAAACTCTGATTGCATTAAAAAATATTATAAATTAAAACGAATAATAAAGATTTAAATTGGAAAAACCTGCTCATAATTTAAAATTAAAAAATGACCCTTGAAGGTTATTGGCAATAACAAAATGAATGAAAGCCTCCGATGAAACTCCCGAATGAATATAAATACAATCAAACATTAATAACTCGAACTTCAAGGGACCGAGCAAGAGTGTTCGAATTATCAGAGCGTTCGAGTTATCAGAGCACTGTCACAAGTCCATATATTTACTTATTTATTAGTATATACATGTACATATACAAACTATAATATAAATCAAAAGCACAAATGGCTTGTTTCAAATTAAATGCTTCTAATGGTAAAGTTTAAAACGTTTTTATGAAAAAGTATAGATATTTTTCTATCACTTGAGATTGGTTTGTTGTTTGAGGTGATGTTATTGCCAGGACGTTTTTCAGATTGAACTTGGCAAAACTTGATCGTTGTTGAAATGCTCAAAAGAAAAGACACTTTTTTCTTTTGTGGTTTTACCCACGATCAATTTTGCCGTTTTTTCTTAAAGTTTATGCAAAGATCTTACTTTACCTGGGATTCGTTAAGAGCAACACTCCGAGGCAGTTCAATTAGAAGTTTTACGAGGTTTTACGGTACATTCTATATCACTCACACTCTTTTAATAGATACTTAATGAATGTACACATGTATTCTGTGTTCAGGTCAAACGATGAATAGTTTTTTTGTAGTTAAGACAACGTATATAATAATACGTAATAAGTAATATGTTTAATTACAACAATTTTTAAGACGTTTTAAACATTCAACATTCAGACGTTGATTCAACACGGAATCAACGTCGGAAAACTATTCATCACGGGCTAGCCGAGTCACGCACTCAAGGATTTTCGCAACGCACATACAAAACAAAACCAACATGCGATTCTTGTTTTGTATGTGCGTGGCGAAAATCCTTGGGCGCGTGACCCGGCTAGCCCGTGCTATTCATCGTATAGCAGTATAAATCAAATTTAACCAAACCTTTAGAAAAGTCGTTGACAAAAATATTTTGCCGATTGTGGTAATAACGACGCTTATGAATTACGAAAAGATGAGGTTTACCTCTATGGCTTTGAATAAAGTGATTTTCTAAAGCGATAACAACCGTTTCGGTAGCCGTTGGGAAAAAACAGTTCGAATTAACAGTGTTGAGTTCAAGTTATCTATAGCAATTTATCATTACGTGGGAACCGACCAAAGAAACAGTTCGAATTAACCATGTGTTCGAGCTATCCGTGGACGAGTTATCCATGTTTGACTGTATTTACTAATACCCTGACAATCTTGTTATCTAGAGTGCAGTGAAAGATCATCGAGTGGTATGATAACAAAACAGAGAAGGCAAGTTGATTGGTGCAAGTATTAAGTGTCTGCCTACCATGCTGAATGTCATGAGTTCGAGCCCTGTCCATGGTAATCTTTTACCACAATCACAGACCCAATCACAGATTCAGAAAGACATGGTTTTTATGTTCAACTCTTTCCCCACCAAATTGATTTGTTTAAAGATACATTCTATAAGTAAAACCTAATATTAGATATGGGTTTATATAAACTGTCTAAAATTTCCACACTTTCACCCATTTCTTCACTAAAGATATTCTTGCTCATACATACTCAACACACCATACTTTTTCACAGTTTTGTCATGAACTGGAGTAAGTTTTTGCATTTCAGTTTTTATCTAGGTTTAAAGGATATATAACCTAGATTTAGAAGCTAAATATCCTAGGTTTAGAGGCTATATAACCTATGTTTAGAGGCAATATAACCTAGGTTTAGAGGCTATGTTACCTAGGTTTAGAGGCTGTATAACATAGGTTTAGAGGCTATATAAGCTATGTTTAGAGGCTATATGACCTAGGTTTAGAGGCTATATAACATAGGTTTAGAGGCTATATAAACTATGTTTAGAGGCAATATAACTTATGTTTAGAGGCAATATAACTTAGGTTTAGAGGCTATATAACCTAGGTTTAGAGGCAACATAACCTAGGTTTAGAGGCTATATAACTTAGGTTTAGAGGCAACATAACCTAGGTTTAGAGGTCATATAACCTAGGTTTAGAAGCAATATAACCTAGGTTTAGAGGCTATATAACCTAGGTTTAGAGGCTATATGACCTAAGTTTAGAGGCTATATAACCTAGGTTTAGATGCTATATAACCTAGGTTCAGGGGCTATATAACATAGGTTTAGAAGCTATATAACCTAGGTTTAGAAGCAATATAACCTAGGTTTAGAGGCTAAATAACCTAGGTTTAGAGGCTATATAACATAGGTTTAGAGACTATATAACCTAAGTTTAAAAGCAATATAACCTAGGCTTAGAGGCTATATAACCTAGGTTTAGAGGCTATATGACCTAGGTTTATGGGCTATATAACATGGGTTTAGAGTCTATATAAACTATGTTTAGAGACTATATAACCAAGGTTTAGAGGCTATATGACCTAGGTTTAGAAGCAATATAACTTAGGTTTAGAGGCTAAATAACCTAGGTTTAGAGGCTATATAACATAGGTTTAGAGACTATATAACCTAAGTTTAAAAGCAATATAACCTAGGCTTAGAGGCTATATAACCTAGGTTTAGAGGCTATATGACCTAGGTTTATGGGCTATATAACATGGGTTTAGAGTCTATATAAACTATGTTTAGAGACTATATAACCTAGGTTTAGAGGCTATATAACCTAGGTTTAGAGTCTTTATAACCTATGTTTAGAGGCTATATTATTTAGGTTTAGAGGCTATATATCCTAGGTTTAGAGGCTGTATAACTATATGTAACACAGTCTTCTGTTAGCATCACATAAATTAGCTGAAGCAATTTACAGTAATTTACAAGGCAAGTAATGTGAACAAGGCAACTATGCAAATATTGTTAGTATTGTAAACGTGGCTAGCTGGAGAAATGGCTTCAGAAACAGAATATAAAGAAATGATCAACAAACTAGTAGCTGGCAGTCTTAAGTGATATGAGAGATCATCATATGTAATAAGTATGCACACAGTTCTGCTAAAATGCAACAAGGTGGTCGAGTGGCAAAGGTGGTAGATAGCTTAGTTGGGAAGTCTAATAGCCGGGTTCGATTATAGGTCACGGAATCTTTTTTCAAAATGATCTCAGCATGGCTTCAGACGAACATAGTTCTTATTATAGCAAATACTTATATGTTAATAACACCAAACAGTTCTCAACAATTCAGTTCTCATAAACAGTTGTATTCTTAATCACTTTACTCACTGGAGTCTATTTTCGTTCTTTGACAACCTTTGTAAATAGATTGGTCACCTCTATTCCTCAGTGATTTTAGGTGTGCCCTACCTGGTCCCGCCAGCATTGGGAGCAGACAAATATATCCAGGTACATATGTTGTGATATTCACTGCAGGTGGACAAGCTTCTCCACATTCAGCTTTGGCCCGACAAACAAAAGAACAATAATTATTATTGAAATTATTATTGAAAATTTATAGTTTTGATTCAATGGAAGTTGTATGCCCATGACTTGGTTTCAACAAAAACGAAAGACATTTCCACAAGGGTTCAAAGTTCATTCAATATCACCAACACTGCAGCCTGATGAACCAAATTACTCTCACTTATCATGATTGCAAACCACCATTACATCTTTGCTAAGGCTAAACAGAAAAATGCTAGACAAAAAATCCTATGCAAAAACTAAAACGCAGAGTGTAAGTACATGTATATTATTCAATATTCAGAGATGTCTGAACTAGTCCAGTGCATGTGATGCTGAATTGTAAAATGTCAGAAAACGGCACGCAGAATATTTTTTGATCATTTTAAAATTGGTTAATGTAGCATAAATTAACTAAAATAAAGTTCTTGGAATCTGAAAACTTGCCATTTCTAGTAAAAAGGTTACAAAATATAGTTGCACTATTTCACAACGCGCAGTCATGATTTTGTAATTACTACGCCATGTTAAACAATGCGCTTTACTATGAGTAATCCGGTTTGTTATTATTAAAGAAAGTAGTGCGTAAGCCGCATGCATGTTTGCAAGTAGAAATGGAGAAAAAGGCCGCTACCTCATGTGCTTTTCACTGTTTGAAATCAGAGAATGACAACTGTAACATGATTGTTTTATCATCAAAGCGACTCGCCACTGCTGAGTCATATGCTCAGCAAAATATTAACTATTATCTTGAGCCACAAAGAAGTTTATCCAGACTCTATTTGCAACGATCTTCTAAGAGACTAGAAGCATCATCATCTTCTACTACTACCAACACCTCTCAAGATATCACTATCAGCTGCCATGAGAAATGCTACAGCCATTTTACTCACAAGAAAACATTACAATCAGCTCAAAGGAGAACTGAAGTGAGTTGAGTAATACTATCTCAAACAACAATCTCTTTTGCTTATAGCTTTTGGAAGACGCCATGAGCGTAAAATAAAGTTGTGTCACGCTGGGAAAACATTCAGAAAGCAGAAACAAAAGCACAAACAAGCTACAAACAAAATTCCCAATTTTATTTAAATACATTTTTATTTCGGATTTTTCGTTAATTCAGTATTACAAAAACGATCGTTTTTGTTTCTCAAAACGGCTTTTTTTGTTGTTGCTAGCAGAGACCAATCTATTGTAGTTTACTATTGGTAAAAAAATTAAATAAAAAAAGACAATAAGCTAACCAGAAATCAGTTTATAAAAAAACGTTTGCTTGGTGACATAATAGTCGCTCTGCCCACCAGCATCAGTATCGCAAAAGGGTTAAGGCATATGTATATATGAGATGCAACTGTTTTACGAAGAGTACACAAAAGTCTAGTGTATCTCTGTCATTCACTGATGTAAAGACATTTGATCAGCTTAGGGAGAAGGTCTGGGAAAGGATTATCAGCATTGCAAGTTTGCATAGTGCCTCAAGGATTGACTGGGTTGTAGATTCATATCTAAATCATAGCATCAAAGATGTTGAGAGAGCCAAGCGAGGTTCAACAAAGCAACGCATCAAGTTGACATCTGGCACCCAAAAGATACCTGTCAGAATGCAAGCCTACTTTGCCAACTCAACAAATAAAGAAGAACTGCTGGAATTCCTATATAGCAAATTCACAAAGAAAAGCACTGAACGTCTGAGTGTTTATGTGACTAACAAACACAGCTGTGCAATTCTTCCTACTCACCATTCCACCCAATCCACAATGGAAATTTCCAATTTAGAAACCACCCAAGAGGAGGCTGATACCAGGCTGCTTCTTCACTGCAAGCATGCTGATGGGATGCGAGGGCTTGGAGGAGAATTTGAGAAACTGATCATCACATCTCCAGATACAGATGTGGCTATCATAGCCTTAGGGGTGATGGGTCAGTTCAACTGCACAGTTGGCCGCTCAACTGGGACAGCTAATAACAAACGGATCGTAGATCTAACAGCATTAAGTTCATATTTTGGGGATTTGTTTTGCAAATCATTACCATATATACCCGCAGTCAGTGGCTGTGATTCAACCAGCGCATTTTTTCGAAAAGGGAAGAAAAAAGCTTGTAAAATCGTCAAGGACAATAAAGAAATGCTTGCTACCTTCAGCGCTCTTACAACCACACCACTCAACACGCTAACAACTGTAACTGAAAAGCTGGTCTGCTTAATGTATAACACCAAGTGTCTTGCTGTCAATGATGCCCGCTACCACCTATTCAAAAGCGGAAATGCTGAACAAATGCTACCACCAAATGATGATTGTCTTCAACAGCACATCAAGAGGGCTTGCTACCATGCTGCAATATGGCTCCGCTGCCTGGATGCCAAGCCCAACATTCCTCCACCTCAAGGTAATGGCAGGGACATGACTAAAGAAGACACACTAGAAATAACTTGGTATCGGAAATCTGTCATACCACCGCAAGTTCTGAAGACGGTACATTGCAAGTGCGATAAAAATGGCTGCCGCCAAAGATGCTCATGTAAGATGGCCAACTTACCATGCTGCGACCTTTGTGGCCGCACCGATACAGAATGCACTAACAGAGGTGTGGAAGAGGATGATGATGAGGAAAATTAGAGCTAAATCCTATTGTTAAGTCATCAATATGTATGTATTGTTATTTATCAAACCTCAATAAAAACCACAATTATTTGTTGAAGTTGTCTCCCTTGTGTCTGTAGAAAATAAATTTAATAGCATAAGGCATCTATTCACTTGTGTAATAGTTCAGCGACTAGGTATGAAATACATTGATATAATCACCTTATATATAAAACAAAGTTAAATAGTTGTTTAAAAGCCTTTAGGTCACCGTAGACTGCCATGCACACAGTACATGTGTAAATGGCAAATGTCGTTGCCAATAAATTTGACGCTGATTGAGTATTGGCAAGGTTGGCCATTCCGACAACATGAATTTTTAAAGACATACATTACAACTATTTTTTAGAACAATCAAATCTTGCTCTGATTTTGGTTTCCTAAACTAAAAAAAATTCAACAATTCAGCATCACATGCACTGGACTAAAGGCAGATGCTTGGGGCAGGTGTTAGAGTGTTGATCTACTAAGTTGAATGTCCAGGGTTCAAGTCATATCTATAGCAGTATTTTATCCTAACCTCCAACCCTGGATTCAAACAGACACGACTTCCATTACAGTAAATATTGCATTTGTAACACAATCAGTCACCCTGGACTCTCTTGTTTTCTATACAAAGGGGCCACACAATCTAGCTGGTTATAGACATCTGCGTATGTATTTCATAATCTTAACTATAATAAGAATCATGTACATCCGCCTGACTGAAGAAAGGCTTGAATGTCCAAAAAAGGATTGTTTCACATAGGATTTGAACTCACAACTCATAATTTAGCTGCCACACTAATACCTGCACTGATTATTGTTCTGGTACTAACAGGCCCGATGGTCAAAGTTGGTTTGTAAAAAGAGTTGCCTTCTGCTGCAGGATGCCGCTTTATATGTATAGATGTGCAAATTGTGGAAGTAACAATAAACAGTAAAGCCTTGGGCAGTTTCTTAGAGGGAAAATTGCCTTTTTATTACGTTAAACCTTTCAATGAATTAAAAAAGTTTATATATAACAACAATGAAATTTTCAAAGTTTTAAATTACATTTTATAGCAGATTTTTAATAACAAACTGTGATTGCGTTAAAAAATATTGTGAATTAAAACGATTAATAAAAATTTCAATTAAAAAACCTGCTCATAATTTAAAATTAAAAAATGACCCCTTAAAGAATAAAGAAAGCATAATATTATTATGCTTTATTAGTTATCTTGAGGTGTTGACTGATGTTCTAAAAAAAGAATCAAGGAGATTGACCCCCTAGAAGCTGAGATATAGACAGCCAAACACAGGTCTACCTAATAAAGAATCAGAGGAAAACCCTTCGAAAATCCCGAAAACTATGACATATAAAATCGACTTAATGGTCATATGCCGGAGTTGCGCACCCTTACCGCCGTTACTTATAATGATTGTTTTGGCTACGAGATGTGAAACGCTTCTCGCGATAGTAAATAATTTACATACTAGCTCTGGTTTCTCAGGAAAATCATCCAAACATTGTGTGGTAAAGGCATTTGCCCACAACCCCTCGCCATGATTTTTTAAAGCAGAAGAGCAGATTTTGACTATTGTGCTTGAAAATTTTAACTCGATCTCCACGGATATGCTCCGAAGATCATCTGTTCAACGAACGGCGCGTGTATAGTCTATATGCGATATCCGCGATTGCAGTTTGTTTAGAATACGAAATAGGAATGGGACTTTTTGTTCCTTCATCATTTTTCTACTGTGTATCTACTGCAGCATTCAGTTGATTTTCATGATTATCGTCACTATTAACAGACTGGAAGTTCACTACAGCCATAATCTTAAAAAGACTAACTTGACCGTGCTGCTCTTGCTATAAGAAAAGAAAACGATAACTTTTGCTTTGATTTTTCTATTGATCTATTATCTTATCTATGATTATTTTTTATGATTTATATAATATTCATAATGCATATTATACAAAATAATAATATAACTGCGTATAGAATAAATGATGTAACTAATATAATTTGTAGAAAATTCCAAATGATAACCGAGATTGATGATTGATTTAATTGATTCTATTTATTAGCTATAGTTAAAAAATCTGAACAACGCTAAAAATGAGTCTGAATAGGGAAGCTAAGTAGGAGAACAACAAAACTGAGCTGAACTAGCAAGATAGCGAAATGTTGCGAAATAATAGATGCGTGTAATTATTTTATGCTAAAACTAATCTACACGTCAGAGGGACTGGTTCGGATTTCTAGGAGCGATGATTGTTAGGCTCAATTTGATTGTTCTATACTTCCAGGGATTAAACCAATTAAAACGTCGTGATTGTTGTAGGAGCGCGAATTAGTTGGCTTAACTGACCAATGACACACAAGTCGATTTCATACGTCATATATTGATGATTACCAAAACACTTTTGTTTTTTGGTAGACCTGTGTTTGGCTGGCTATATCTCAGCTTCTGGTTGGTCAATCTCCTTGATTCTTTTTTTAGAACATCAGTCAACACCTCAAGATGAATAATAAAGCATAATAATATTATGCTTTCTCTATTCTTTAAGGTTATTTGCAATAACAAAATGAATGAAAGCCTCCGATGAAACTCCCGAATGAATATAAATATCTACTAGTACCCTGACAATCTGCATTCTAGAGTGCAGTGAGAGATCATCAAGTTGTATGATAAAAAACAGAGAAGGCAAGTTGATTGGTGCAAGTATTGAGTTTTTGCCTACCATGCTGAATGTCATGAGTTCGAGTCTTGTCCACGGTAATCTTTTACCACAATCACAGACCCAACCAGAGACTTAGACAGACATGGTTTTTATGCTCAACTCTTTCACCACCAAATTAATTTGTTTAAAGAGACATAATTCTATAGGTTAAACCTGATATCTGACACAGGTTTATATAAACTGTCATAAAATTTAAAGTATGCTGTCTATAAAAAAAAACATTTTAATGCCATATTGACCAGCATAAAAAATTAAACAAAATACGTCATAAAATGTCACAAATGTGTTGCAGAATGAACTGAGACACATTTTCAGCCATTTCCCCTACTACTGTAAGCGTGTCCAAGTCAAAGGAGTTATCAATATTATTACAGCTAACAATAAAATAATCCCTCTCAGTAGTACTATTGTTCAATATAATTCACTTAAAGTCTATTGATGTACAATGAGTGAAATCTCTGTAACCGTAATGCGTCTGACACGGCTGGTTATTGCTAAGAAATTGCAATAAAAATAGCTTTTGAAGAGTTTTCACAGCCATAAAATTTTGTAGATTCTAATCGTGAAACATCTTAGCAGTCAGGCCACTTCAAACATCAAAAACATTAGCAAATAATAGAATAATATTAAAACAGTCTGATAAAATCAACTACAATTTGGTGCAACTATATCTTCAACTACTTCCTTCTGTTTAAGTACAGATATGATTGGCTCCTTCTGTTTAAGTACAGATATGATTGGCTCCTTCTGTTTAAGTACAGATATGATTGGTTCATTCTGTTTAAGTACAGATATGATTGGCTAATAAACCAACTCACTAATCAAATACTTTGCACAAACCGTAGATATAGTAAACCCTAGATTGGCAAATAGCCATCATTACAATGGAGCAAAAGTGAGACCTATAATTGGCTGTTGTTTTCACGACGTTACGTCGTAGTGATGTGCATCACAGCATCAAAGCCTTCAATTGAGCAATAAGTTTAGTAGTGGAAGCATGCTTGGCATGCTAGTTTTAAGTCATAAACATAACAATAAGACCAAATTCTTAGTGAAATGTCATCAGAAGAGACCCCAACACCCCAGGTATATCCTAAATTGACCATAACAAAACAGAACTTCAACTCAAAACAAGTTCTCAACAATATCATGAGCTATCTATGCCGATTAAAGACACCAAGCTGAAAGCTGGTAGTGGAAAATAATAGGAAAATCATCATCATTTCGTCATTGGTTTTGAGTCAGCAGCCAAATCTGTACATGGCATTGCTCAATATCTTTTCAGCAATTACCCTTACATCAACTACTTCCTAACGTTTAAGATCAACCAGGATCACATTGAGATTCTGTTTTTCACAATACGATCTAAGGGTGGCTATAACAATAACTCAGATGTGCAGTGCTTTAGATCTGCACTTCGAGCACTGTTCATAAAAGCAGATATCACACCAAGTCCCAATGTTAACTGCATTGATCTGGATGTGAGCAGGGCTGGAAAAACTGGCCAACTTTTGCTACATTCTCGGGCTAGAAAGAAAAAGAAAAGCAAGACAAAAGCTGAGGAAGGTGAAGATGAGGAGTTCGATGATGAGGATTATTTTCTAACTCAAATGTGATGAGTGTATCAAGTTCTTGACTGATGTAGAAGTAGTGGGAAGTAGAAATAGTGATGACATAATCCTAATCTCAGTTAAAAACAGAGGAGGATTGGTGACCAGATTGATAGGCCAAATATGTATTGCTGCAGAAAAGTGCCTACGTTCACACATGGAGAGCTATGGTATCACACAGAGAGCTTTTAAACAAGTAACATCACAGACAATAACATATATGTCTTATTACATAACCTCAATCAAGGTTTTACATGTACAGTGCATGCCAACAGTCTACTCAAAACTATAGTAAATCGCTATACTAAAATCAGAATACACTATGCCGCTTCAAAGCAGGAATCTAGTTCAACCAACCTTAGACAAAACTATCTCGTCTAGTTACTTTCCATCATGTCTAATGGGTGTTTAATAGAGTGGCCCAGCGTAACTGCTTCTAAATCTCATTTGATTTATTAGTTTGTTATTAGTTTAGTTTCTATTTGGTCACTCTTTGTATTATCATTGATATAGAAGCTTCTAAATCATTGGTATTATTCATTACCATGTGTGTAAGAATCTTGCCTTTCTCATCCATTCATTACAGTCATACTTCGACTTACGAGCTTAATGT
The DNA here is from genome assembly GCF_963576615.1 of Watersipora subatra. NCBI lineage: Eukaryota > Metazoa > Bryozoa > Gymnolaemata > Cheilostomatida > Watersiporidae > Watersipora > Watersipora subatra. The sequence goes on from NC_088715.1 coordinate 406,265, forward strand.
GTTCAGAGACTGAGCTCGTATGTCAATTTACTCGCATGTTGGTGCAATTTATTTATATATAGAACAATTAAATATACAGTATATTGATTGGATTCCATACTCTAAAAATGCAAATAAAACACTCAAAACAATATATTGTAACAGAAAGAACATGTTGGTTATTGTCCTAACTTACCACATGCTTTTAAAAAGCAACAAATAAAAAATAATTCCAGGAAATGTGATTAATTAAATCGTAAAATTAAATACATACAATAGCAGCTAATGCTAGCATTTGCCAGAGAGGGAGAGATAAGTTATCCTTCATTACAACAGTTGACTTTGAAAAATTTGGATTTTATCCAAGTCTTAAAAGACAAACTTAAAAGCAAACCTAAAAGCAAACTTTAGTCTTTAACTTAACGTAATTAAATTTTATTCGGCCTTCATAGTTTTAAGTTTCTCGTTGGTAAGCTAATTTTTCGTTTGTTTCGCTCTCACGACCAGCCGGCCGTTTTAAGAGAAACCTATCTAAGGACGTTTGCCTTTGTCGCTTTTTCAACATGTTGCGATCAGGACGAACACAGGTGTCGTCACCAAGTGTTAATGCACGACCACTAGCCAACTTGTTCGAATGTCTATTTTTTATAGTCTTGATAGATAGCACCGGCCTTTTTACGTAGCATCGTTTCAGTTACGCAGCCACCGGCCAATTGTTTGTCTTTCATCTAACGCCTGAGCAGTCTCTCCATCAGCAGTCAAGAAGATCGCTGCGTCGTTTAGAAACTATGGTTAGTCCTTTTGCAAACTAAATGCCTTGAATATAATCTTTGTGTTTGATAATTGTGGATGTATTTCTGACATATTGCTGAGCTAGCTCAATCACGCATACATGTTTTGCACATTTTTAAATAGTTTTCCGTTTAATATTAATTGTTATCATTTGCTTTTTTTTGCATTATCTATCTTTTTACTGGCAAACTTTTGGTCTACACACGGTACTTCTAATTCACATCATTCAGCACTGAAAATCGCGCACAAAAACATAGTACAAAAGTATAATCTGAGCAGTTGAAAAATACAGAGTGATGCTGTTCTCAATTTCTCATAAAACACCTCCGACATACTTGACAACTGACTCATGTGCTCGTATCTCAAACATGGCTCGTATGTTAGTGTTAAAACTTGCTTAAAAGCTGGCTCATACCTCAAGTTTCTTATACATTAGGGCACTCGTAAGTTGAAGTATTACTGTATATAAGTTTTACATATTTTCAATAAAATATGCAGTCTCAGATGCACAAACTATGGAAACATTGAGCAGTTTTTAGTGCTAAGTCCATAGGAGTTAATAGATCAGCTGATTCGCTTTGCACATCACCATGAAGTTGCGTCATGCTAATTATAGGCCTCACTTGTTTTGATTATTCGCATATCTAGGGTTTACTATATCTATGGCACAAACCCTAATAAAGCCGTACCATGTGACTCTTGGCCATATGCCAACACTGTGGCAAGTCACACTACTCGGCTCATGGTATTCACAGTGGCTCAGCTCGTGGTTAAAATAGTTACTCAATAAACACACTGAGAGTTAATTATAATCTGTTGACAATGTAGATAGTCTCCTAACCATCTCATGATGTTCAGTTTTAACAAAAACCAGTTATTATGACAAACAAATAGTCATTAGGTAGGTGTAGATGCACAGGCAGGAAATAACAACTCAACTTACATGAATATGTTCTCATTTCCTCCGATGCTCATAACTTAGTTTGACACAAACCCTTCCCTCGTTACCCAATAACAGAAAGAATGCCAGGTACGCTCCAGTCATTAATGGAAAAGAAATATTTCTGACCAGGTGCTGCTACTTATTCCCTCTGGTTGGTCGACACACTTGACGATCTATCACAGCAAACAATAATTTCATAGAACTTGTATATACTGTATACCGCAATGAAGACAACCCTATATGTACGTTATTTTGTTTTGCAAGGGCGGCAGGAGAAAAAAAGCAGCGATTTAAGGCTAACTACAGGGCAATCGCTATTCAAATCAGTCTGAATCCGGAGTTTGGGGTTAAGATGAAAAATCACTTTGTGCAGGACTAGAACTCCTGACTATCGGATTACTAGTTAGACACTCCAACAGCTGCGCTAATCAAAAGCCTATCATTTGTTCAGATGATTTGAGCAGGTAATTATTTGATGTGCTTTAACGGGTTCATCTGACGATCTCTAACAGCGCACTAGATGACTATATGGTACTATTTTCTATGAATAATCGAAAAATAAAGATAATAGAAATCAATTATAGTAGCCATTTTAGGATTTATTATCGTTTATTATCTTTTAACATGTTTATTTACCACACTTTCACCCATTACTTCGCAAAAGATATTCTCACTCATACATATTCAACATACCATTTTTTTCCAGTTTTGTCATAAACTGGAGTAAATCTTTACATTTCCGTTTTCATCGTAAAAGTGTAGCACTTTTCCCCTGAATAAAATAAAGCAACACAAATAGCTACAGAAACACTAATAATGATCTATATTAGAATACAAACACTCTGAGTGCTAATTACAAATTCATAGATGATACCATTGGCCTTCACACAATTGATGTCAATTCTCATTAGTCAATTTATTTGTCAGCATGACACAACATTTAATAGAGCTGGTGTGTATAGCCCGAGGCAATATCTACACTATGCATCTGCCATGCATTTTGCTGGTCTGTGTGCACCAAGGCTTTTGGAATGTTTGCACTATTGAAATTTTATAGCATTTTTAACTACTAAAAATTGAAATGTTCATATTAAGCCAAAGGGATCACTGAAAAACGTAATTTTACATCTAATCTGCATTTTTATTAAAAATCAAGACAATTTGGTGATTAATTTTAAATATAATTCAAGGCTCACAATTTAATCAATTTTAGTAGGATAAGAGTCATGTGTGTCTGTCTATGCGAGGCGGTAGTTTAAAGTTTTATGGTTTAAACTTTAAGCCATAACTGTCACGAACAACTTTTATCGTTGATATTAGGTAAATCATACACGCTGATTCCGATTTTGTACTCAAAATAAAGATTGGTTTACTAACTTTCAAATTCATGAAGGCTTTTTTACAGCGTCTTAATTTCCATCTCAAAATCAACACGGTCGGCACAACAAGCTCCGCTCATAGATATGTGGCGTGTCTTAACTTTTGTAGAATTGGAAGTTGGGAATGTTTAGTCTGATAGCGATGGGTGTCTTAAAACCTATTATTCTCTCAATCCAGCCTGAAAATAATCTCAGTATTTTTTGAAAGGTAGATAACCTGTTTAAATTGGCTCTTAGCTTGTTACAGACTGTTTAATGGGCTGAACGCCGAGAAAAATGAGCTCAAAAAAGCGCGATAACAACGCTAGCCTGTGATAACAACGCTAGCCTGTGATAACAACACTAGCCTGTGATAACAACACTAGCCTGTGATAACAACGCTAGCCTGTGATAACAACACTAGCCTGTGATAACAACGCTAGCCTGTGATAACAACACTAGCCTGTGATAACAACACTAGCCTGTGATAACATCGCGCTTTTTGAGCTTTTAAATTGTTTTAATGTTTTATCTACCGTTCACAAAGACTGAGAAGATTTTGAATTTGAAAAAAAATGCGTTTTGAGACACTCATCTCTATCATTCTAAATCGGACTAAATATCTTCAACTTCTGTTACTAAAAAGCTAGGTTACGGCATCAACCACCCGGCTTGAGTACAATGATTATAGGATTCACCCGTTTCTGCAATCTGACTTCAGAAATACTCTTGACACATATCTATGTTTGGAGGTTGATTGAGACCATGTCCTACCTGTGAGAAATACTTCTGACAGAAACTATTAGCTTTTCACTCACTCAATGACTGAACCGAATATTTTAACTAGAGAACTAACCAGAAACCTAGTCAAAAGTTTGGAATAACATTTAGTAGCCTGTGCTAAAACATTATTTAATCAACGTTATATTGTTACGGCAAGGAGACTCCTTGTTTTAGCAGGCCAAAAAAGAAAAGAAAGATGGAAATATAAGTTTCATGATAGATGTTTTTATTTTTTATTCTATTAAAAAATATAGTTATTGATAAAACGTTATGTATAATAGAGAACAGATAGATAATGGCACACAACAAGCATGTCACTAGGTCATCGGTATAGTCTTTATACATCCTCCCATCTTGGAGAAGAACTCCCAAATTTTTGAGGCTGGTGGCATTATCAATGTAACGTAATATAATAGTAGATACGGTAAGCATGGAAATTTCTGTTGAGTTCATTCGCCAATGCACGCTGAGATTAGCATGTTCATCAAAGAGGTGTTTTTGCAATAACAACCAAAGATTTTCCTGCGCAACAAAACTCTATCCGGATGTCCATTTACTGGTAGGCTTTTACGGATAAATACCGATGATATCAAACCGGCCACGGATAACTAGCTGTCACCGAAAACGATTGGTTTCCTCGGATACCGAGAATCCTTCGGTGTCGGTAAGAGCAGATAACCAAATACCAGCCCAACACTAACGTAGATGTAGAGGTGAGATACTCAATGAATTTCCACTCTATAGTCACACAGCTATAGTAAGTTCTATAGCTGAACCCATCGGTTTACAGGACTAAAGTCCTGTTAACCGAACTGAATAGAATTATGCAAAACCATGAGCGTCAAAACCTGACTGTTTATGTGAGGTCATACCTGAAGGTTAGAAAAAAATATTGCTTTCAATGGGATTCAAACACTCAACGTTCAGCATGGTGGACCAACATTCAAACTCTTGCTACTATCTACCTGTTTGATAAGTAGTTAGATTCAAAGGAGAATATGAAATCCATGGTTTGAAGGCTTTAGAGGCATATTCAAGAGGATTGGGATAAAACAGTTGCAGAGAACATGATTGCACTTTAATCAAAGATGATTTCCTCATGAAACAAATTATAGTTATCTGCTTTAGCTACTGATTCTAAAGGACCTGAACGTGAATATAGACTAAGATCCTAAGTCAATGTGATTAGAAATCATATTGACCTCACACTAAAGCTACTATTTTGTTTATTTACTATGAGAAAAGCCAGTCATAAGCATAGATACTTGCTATAACTATAGCAACTATAGTAACTAGTGAGATCATTTTGGTGCATTTTTTTCTGACTGTTATAACCGGGATCAAGCTTTGTCGATTTTAATCTTGAAACATCTTAACTTGAAAACATGAAATTTCTTGAAACAAATAACCTCAAACCAAATCAACGGTTTAAATTCATTTCTAAAAGCATTTGAACCCAAATGAGACAGCTGCTGGCAAGCAGCAAACACAGTAAAGGCAAAATCTGCTTAGGTGTAAACATCAACTGATTTACAGGCAGTCGTTTTAGTAGAGCAGGAGGGCATCAAAAAGCTGTCAAAAAAGTGATTTATTCCTTTTGAAGGTGGGCTATGTGATAAGAGTGGTACCTAAATTAGAATTTCGAGCTGATTTCAAATATCTGGTTTCTACACCTCTCAGATTGTTCATTTTTGAGCATTATAATTAATATATTATTTTAATTAAACAAATGTCTGTAATGTTTTATGTGCTTCTGCCAACAATGTGAAAACGAAAATTGCATATAAATACTAAATAATTAGCAATAACCTAAGTTGAAATCAATTCTAATAACACTAAAATATTTATTATTCAAATATTAGAATAATATTACAAGTGTATTATATAATATTATGTATTTCCAGTTTTGTTGATATTGTAGCAGCGTTACAGTTTGTCCTTGTTATTCCACAACTCCTATATCATTACAGATCTACAAAACAAAATGAAAAGTATTTTTAAAGACTAAGACCATGTATATATAATATTTTAGTATACATATATTCATCATTAATGCTTATTATGTTGAACCGTGTACTTTATTATGCAATTGAAATCGCAATTAGTCAGTCTTTTATATGATATGACACATGTATTCTAATCAAACATGAAGCCCACCTTTGGTTACAATACCGCTCAAATAATAACCTTCTAATTCACAGTCATCTGAGTCTTCTGCATTACTACTTTTATCTCCATCTTTATTTCTATTGCTGCTGCATCTGCACATGTTTGTACACTTGAGATCTGTGTTGTTGCACTGAAAGCGACAAGACTGGCATCCAGTTTTGCATTGACAAAACGTGTCCATGAACACATCAGGAGGTGCTGGTTGTTCTGTCATCCATATAGCTTTAAGCTTTTCACCTTCCATAAACCATCCATGTTGCTGGGGGGATGGGGCATTGATAATGATTTGCTTGGCTCTTCTCCATATCGTGGCCTGGTAAGCAGTCCTAGGTATATGGAGATTTAACTCATCTAGTATGGGTGGTAGGTTTGATTGTGATGTGCAAGACGGTGAGCAGAAGATCTTATTCCGTGCTTCATTGATGTGATTTGTCTCCTCACCATATAATCTGCATATGAATGTCTCAATAGGTTCTCATATTGCACCATCAACTTCAAAATCTGTTCCCAATGATTTCAGTGTGTTACAGAATTCAGGATTGTTCTTTAGCAGCTTGAAGAAAGTTATCTTTCCTTTAGAATATAATGCGTTTACACTGTCGGATCCACTTAGAGCATGGAGCCCGAGCAGTGTTTTGCATCGTTCAGTTGTGAAGACGGTAGACAGACAGCCTATGATTACATATCTCAACTGCTTCTTATTACCACAGCAGTAAATGATTTTCTGTGATAGCAGCTCATCCACTAGAGATAGACAGCTTAAAAAAACATCTGTGTCTTGGCACTTGATTAGAACTTTTGAGCTGGGTTTGTCTTCCATTATCTTTGCGATAAGTGATAACATGCCCGTATCTGCCTCCTCGTGGTCTGATGTCAAATTATCTATTTGGCTTACAGCGATTGATCCATCAAGGTCATAGCTGATCATGTGGCATTCTTGAGAAAAAGCTGTTACAAGTTTCTGCTTCACAGTTGGCTTGCTTCATGTATCCTTCAAAAATTTCACTAGGGCAGTCTTGTTTGAGCCATCTGCTAAAAATTCAGACCATTTTGGCCATGATTAGTTCGGACTAAACAGAGCAACCTTCTGCCTTCCTCTCACACGTCTATGACTTCTCTCACCTCCCTTAATGCTGATATCAGGGTATGTGTCACAAACAAAATCCACGCCACATGTGTGATACAAGCTTCCAATACTAACTATTTTTTGCAAATGCTGGAGGAGTGTCAGGGTCTGAATTTTGGCTTTAGCATCAACCACAACCGTGTCAAAGACTGGTAGCTGATCCTGGTTAACATAAATTGATGGTTGATCAGCAACATCTTTCTCAACAGCAGCCATCAGAGCCAACTTAGCAGTCTTCAATATAGAGCCATCAGAGTTAGCCAGGGATCAGCTGATGTTGCCAAGAGAGAATGATAACACATTTCTCAAATCCAAGTTACGCTGTTGGCTGATCACTACCAAATTCTCAACAATCTGTGCAAACACTTTAGGACTTTTTATTTTGATTTCTTAGCTGATGGTAATGTGGTGAAGGTTTTGAGCTTGTTTGACTTGATAGATGCATTGAAATCAATCTCTTAGGTGCTTAATCTCTTCTGAACAAATTCCAAAAGCTGTTTCTCTCCTATCACATTTGCCATTTCAAGATCCTAGGTACTTCACTTCAATAGAGGCTTTTGCGCCACTGGTAATATGTACTAGCTTGGTGGTTTGAAACGCAAACGGATTTATTCTTGCTGTTATGAGTCTTTCATGACTTCCCTCATTTCCTCATCAGCCTTCCATGCCTTTTCACGCATCTCATAACTTGCTGCATCCGAATCACTAAGCACTGGCATCTTCTTCATGTCTGTATGTACAGCTGTTTGTTCCGGGTGAGATGGAGTCCAGCATTAAGAGGCCAATGACTTCCTGGTAAACTCTATGATTCCATTGTGAGACTTTGAGTCTCTTTTAACTGTTTGCTCAATAGATTGATCACAAGCGATAGAGCTGAATGGACAGTGATGTCGTGATTGATAAGTAAAATACCCCTTCTTCATAAGAGTCTCATACACCTTGATCTTCGATACTTTCAGATTCATCAGTCATCTCTGCATAGTACAGCATGCCATATCTAGCGTAGTTTCTGTGGTCATATGCAAAAAACCAAGGAAGGATCATACATGTAATTTATCTATACATTTTCTCCCAAATTGTAGCTATAACACGTCTTGTAAACTGCAAAGAGTTAGTTTTGCTGCTCACAAAATGTGCAGACAAAAATAAAAACGTTTTCTTTTTCTCCCACCAAAGTACCATTATCATGGAGTAATCTTCATGAATTTGTAAAGTAATAGATATCTAGCTTCACCTCTTCTGCTGTATCACATTCTTCTGTCTCTTCTCGTGTCTTTTCTCAGCTCTTTCCATAAAAAGTTTGTTACAATACTTTTTATAACAGGCATAATGACATAACAAGTCTGAACTCTCATCAAAGTTCTCAATGCTTGGCACTTTTTGAGTAATTTCACATTGAATGCTCTCTTCTTCCAATGTCAACCATCTGTTTGAATACTGTTTAGCTGTCTCATATTGAAGTTTAGTCACTCTGACTAGGGTTTCATTCACATACTGATCAAGACAGTGAAACAAGCAGTCTTGCTGCATCCTTGGTATGAGTTAAGATGCGCTGAAAGTTGACTTACCTAATCTCAAATACATGTAAAAGCATTTACTAACTTTCGAGATTATAAAATAGTTTGCTTTGTCTGATATGTAAGGTTTGTCAAGCAAACTTGGAGTTGTCCCCTCCCATTTCGAAAGTGCTCCTAGCTCAGAAATGTGCAAACACATAGGTGTAGAAACATTATAATTGAATTCAGCATAAATTTCTGACTATGAGACATCTTTGTTTGAGTAGCCCACCCTTTGAAGGAAAAAGCTGAAATATAAGTTTATGTTCCTGCTCTACTATTTAGGCGGGTATTGAAGTATGTCAGCAGTAATTTAATAGATGAATTATGTCAGCAGTCAAAGACATAGAGAGTTAATAAAGAAACACAAAGATACACTAGTCTGACCTAAATACTAGGTTACTGACAGAAACTATGGAGACAAGCCTATGAACATGATATATACTCATATTGATCTTTACTATAATAAGTGCCGTGTCCGTCTAAAAGCACACTAAGTGTATGAAGAAAAAAGATTGCACAGCACAAGAATAGAACACTGATATTCAGACACTGGATATCACAAAGTTTGTACAACTAAAACTAATTATGTTCATAGTTGTTGAACAAGATAATCTCTCCCAGTGCATAAAACTGGCAGCATACCTATTATGCTATTCTGACAGTGTTCAGTGTACATTGGTGTTGTATTGCTGTCTCGGTTTGGTAAATATTTTACACTGGCACAATTTGAGAAATCGTTATCATACAGAAAACGCAAAACTTGGACTTCAAGAAACAGAAGTTGTCTTCTCATGTATGCTACATATGCCATAACTCCAAATCTTTAAAAAATGAAAACAAAACATTTGTGGTCCGCTGACTGCTAGCAAAGAGAACTGAGTGAGATGGATTTAACTGGAAAAGGAATTTTTAATGGGATAATAACTTAATGGGAAGCAAACAGGCGATTTATTGTCACAACCTACACAAGTTAATTATTATTATTACCAAGATCTCAGGCTACCGTTGTAAATACTTCACCGTAGAACCATGGGCCTACCCACTATCAGTTAGGTCTATGTGGATATGAACGACTGTCCATGACACAGATTAGACTAGCAATAGGTAGATACATTAGATCAGTAAAACACAGAGATAGACTGACATCTACCAGCACTAAGATAAATTGGATCAGTACAATACAGTAGACGTTCCTACAATGTGAATAATCCATTCCTGGAACATGTTATAGGAATGTTATGTTACCTGAACAGTAAAATACATGTAAATAGCCTAATCTGTTCTCAAATATTTTCAAATTCACTCCTTTGGTCCTTCACAAAGGAAAAGCAAACTTAATGTTTAAATTTAATGACTACCGTAACTGCAGTATTAGGCTATTGGTTCATAGTGACAACTTTTTTCCTTTTTCATATCAATTTCATCCGATTAATACTATTTCATCATATTCATTACAAATATGCCCTTTCATGACATTCAGATTGGTAGACCGACGCTGTAACACCTGCACCCATCAGTCGCCTTCAAGTCTTTTTGAATAATTGAGCAGTTGCTAATTTTCTGGGTAGTGTAGACACAATACACCTGACAATCTCTCATGGCAAACTAAACAGCCAGGGTACTAGTCTATATAAAAGAAGTACCTTTATAAACAATTTGCAGCCCTCCGCCCCTGGGGAGAACCCTGCATCTCACTATGATCTATCAGTACGCTGAACCATATGACTTCTACAAAATATGACTTCTGTCGCTTGCGTCATGAGGAGCGTGAATATATCACTGGGGTTCGCCTAAACACACATGACTCATTCACCAGCAAACAACAACGTGGGCACGATAACGTGGGCACACTCACAAACTACCAATACAATTACGTATCATTAGCTTTTTAGGCCTATCCCACTTTTTTGGATTGTACACTACGAGAAAACATGAAAACACGATTTGAAAAATATTCCTGTATTTTTAACAGTAATGTTTTACTATTTTTATATATATAGTTTACTTTATAAAAGTTCACCATTCTTAAGATGGTCCACATGTGCAATGATCGACTCCAAATGTAGGAATTCAACTGTTTGTTTGTAATTTTTGTATGTTAGGTCATACAGGACTGGAGCACTTTTATTAATTTTATGAATATTTCAGTGTTCGTTCCGATGATGTTTCAATTGTAACCCAAATAGCCAAATGTTGGTGTTATACGTTGGTGAACGTAAATAAGAAATAAATACACGCCATATTGGATTATCGGAACAACCAATAAATATGCACCTCACAAGCAATAAAGTTTTGATGAAAATGTCTAGTGTTATCGCTCTGTATTAGCTGGCTGATTTCTAGTGCAGATTTGCGCCACACAGGGCGATATTGTTCTAATTAAGGCTGGTTTCCATATGACAGCGCAATGATGGTGCGTGGCCTAGTGATCGTGCGCAATGCAATTCTTGGGCACGATTCAGTGTTTCCATATCGCGCGTAGGCGCCATGCTTGCATTGGACAGGGTGGATAATTTCCTTACTTTGTCGTAGGAGAGATATATGTATTTCTTCGGAAAAAACAGCCTTCGTTGCGAAATTGCGCTGTCTTATGAAAACCAGGCTTACTCTTTCGTACAGGAGACTGATTTCTTCGGAACACAGCCTTTCGTTTGAATTGTGGGATAGGTTGAAAAGGTCTAGCGGTGTAGTGTGGGATACATCATCGCACGCACCCATCACAAGGATCCATTCTGTTGAATCCTTGCAATCAGCATACGCTCGTTGCGCGATCGTTATGCGTTGATGTTTCCATATTACAGCTGGCCTACGCACGACGTCGTGCGCCTTGTTGCGCGCCGTGCGCTGTCATGTGGAAACCAAGCTTTATCGCCAAGTGTGTTTGTACCTTTATTCTCACATTAGACTAAATCAACTTCTAACTCACCTCTACTGCGGACGTCAGCTTCGATTATGGTGGAGGTTGTCATCTACTTCCTTTTCATCATCATGGTTCGTAGGTACTTTCTACTGAACAGTGCCTGGTCAGAGCTCCACATTGGTTGTATATATTCAGAGAAGAGATTTCAGTAGACACGAAGAGCAATGCTGCCAAAACAGATAATGAAAACTACAGATACTATTTTAAAACGGTGTAACTAGTGATTTACCTGTGATAAGAACAAAAAAGAGACAAGACTATCATTATAATAAAGAGTTTAACTAGCAACTGGACCACAGGCTACAAAAATGACCAAGCAGTAATCAGGCCAGCTAACCGGATAGGAATTAGTCACCCCAGGCTATTTATAGAACAGTGGTACACAGCCAGGACAAGTGAAAAATTAAAACCTGGTTTCCACATTGATTTCGAGACTCCGGCGGTAATATTGCGCACAAAACGCTTGCGACGCTAGGCTCGCTAATAACGGCTTAAAGATTTACGACCTGCATGCCATTTTTATAACGTTGACTTTCATCTGTACAGTAATTGTCAGTAAGACTTAGCCTGCGGCTTTTTGAGAAAATGGAACAGCGCTAAAATCTTGCGTTGCTGCCGGCAACTACCGCCGGTACCCGCCGTGTGGGTTCCCATTTCACTGTTAATAGCCTGTGGTGCTGTCGCCGGAGCTTGGTAATGTATATGGGAACCAGGTTTAATATCATTGCATATATTGGGACAAATGCTTGCTTATGGATTCCTAGAAACGCAACATCAAAAATCAGTTCAATGGAACCACAAAAGACCCTTGCCATACGACATTAATCTGTTCCAGTTTTGGCATCGAAGGGTGAAAATGTCCCAAATAGCAATTATCTAATGCAAAACCCTGGAAAAAGACCTTAAATTTCATACATGTACTGAACATATTAAAATTTCGTGACAAAATAATATGTTAACATTAGTAACTATAGTTGCTTACAATAACTTAAGTGTATTTAGTTGTTATGATATGCTCATAGTTATAAGTCTTACCTTTTCATTTAATGTCGTTATCAACCTTAGGACCCAAGGCTAATGTATTGAAGTTATATATGTAATTACATGCATATAGGTAAGCTAGCTAAGTTAAGCTATGTTAAGTTGGGTACACAGTAATACATGATAACTGAGTTGGGTTTGGTCTGGTGACAATGGATATGGGGGTTAAAGGATGATAAATCAACAAAAGCCATGATCCAGGGCACAAGTTCATTGATACATTAATCACGGCGTCAGTAACATATCACTGAAAGCAGCTTTAGAAAATAGCTCTATAGAGGATGGTAGAACTAACCTTTAGCAAAACACTCAAAAAATGATCTCCAGAGCTTGACCCATAGAAACGAACTCTAGCGTTCCACTATAAAAATGAACTCTAACATTCCACCATAACAATGACCTCGAGTATTTATACCCATAAAAATGACCTCTAGCATTTCATCAACAACAATGACCTCTAGTGCTCCACCAATAACAATGACTTCTACAACTCAATCAGTAACAATGACCTCTAGCGTTCCACCTATAAAAGTGACCTCCAGCGCTATGTATTATTATGTAACTATTACCCTAGCGTTCCACCCATAACAATGATCTCTAGTACTTCACCCATAAATACGACTTCTAGCGCTTTATCCATAACAATAACCTCTACACTCCACCCCTAACAATAACATCTAGCGCTCTACCCATAGCAATGGCCTCTAGCGCTCTACCCATAACAATAACATCTAGCGCTCCACCCACAACAATGACCTCTGGTACTCCAAACATAACTATGAACTCTAGCCCTCCACTCATAACAATAACATCTAGCGCTCCACCCATAACAATAACATCTAGCGATCCACCCATAACAATAACCTCTAGCGCTCCAACCAAAACAACTAACTCTAGTGCTCCACCCATAGCAATGACCTCTAGCGCTCCAACCAAAACAACTAACTCTAGTGCTCCACCCATAGCAATGACCTCTAGCGCTCCACCCATAACAATAACCTCTAGAGCTCCAACCATAACGATGAACTCTAGTGCTCCACCCATAACCGTAACCTCTAGCGCACCATCCATAACAATGACCTTTAGTGCTCCACCAATAACGATGAACTCTAGCACTTCACTCATTGCAATGACCTCTAGCGCTCCAAACATATCAATGACCTTTAGCGCTCTACCCATAACAACAACCTGAATGAAGCCTTGGTTCTGGCATCCACTCTACTAGTTAACAGTAGGTTATATAATGATAACAAAAGGCTATTGTATTATTTTTGACCTGTACCATAGTTTGCACATACATGCATAATTATTTGATATTATTTCATGTCCTAACGAATCCAATTTAGAAGAAGTTGTCACCCCGCTGTTAAGTATCAATAGTTGCTAAGACTGTTTTGTGTCACACCTCTTTCAACACATGAAATAAATAAAATATATTGAAGCTTTATCAATTATCCCCATAAAAACAGGCTGGTATGATACATGAATTGTAAAACATGACAAAAAGAAGTATTTTTGCAATTTCAATGTGACTAATAGTTTAAATTCTCTCATTGGTGAACTTGTTTACAATTGTTAAATTATTGGATTAAAAATGATAATTTAAACAATTTTTTATTATTAACACCATTTTAAAACAACAATAAAACTTTCCAATAGTTGTTTAAAGCCAAAGATGTGGCAAGATAACTCTGATACATAAACTGTTAAGTAACCATGATATAAAATTGGCTAATGATGGTTTTGTATTTTATAAGAGTGTTTGTTGCACTCTGAGGTTTGTACATGAGCCATAGATAAAATAACTAGAGTGTTGATCACTAATCACTGAGAGTAGCAGGGAGATGATAACTTCAAGTTTAGAGGTATATGCATGACTAAACAAAGGATTTGCATATAGTTTCCTATTTACCCCCTTTATGGTACAGGAGTCGTGCACATAGGGCTAGCAATCCGCCTAGCAGTTTTGATTAGATAAAAAAATGTTTTAAGAAATCAGCCAAACTGTTGTTTGTACTGGTTCAGTTTACAAATGGCTGATCCTCTGTAACAGCCAATCAAATCAGATGGATTGAAGTTCTATTATGTCACGCAGAACTAGCTAGCATGTGCTAATAACCAATAAAAATAATGACCGTATTTGTGTACGTAACAACAATTGGTAGGGTAGATTGTTCCACGTGCTCCTTTACAAAGCTTTCACGAATAACTCAATTGTTATCCTATGTTATCCTTTACAAAGGTTGTGAAAAAACTCAGTGGAGGCTGAACAAGAAAGTCTGCCACAATTATATCAAACTGGCACCCAGGCAGCTAGTCTAGTGTGCTGTGAGAAATTATCAGGTGTGATGATAGAGCACAAACAATAACTGTCTGTGTAATTATTCTGATATTTCAAAGGGTAGTAGATTGGTCCAAGTATTAGAGAGTCAGCCTACCAAGCTGAATATCAGGAGTTCAAATCTTGTATGATGTAATCTTTTTCCAATCTTAACTTGTGGCTATGGATGGATGGACAAGATTACCAATACATAGATCTAGACTCACCTCAAGTCTATGTATAGATGATCCATAGAAGTAATAGTAGAAATCAAGGTGAATACAGCCAGATGTAGAGCAGCGGTGAGACATTTCTACAAATACCCTCATGTACCTATAAATAATAAACATAGGAAATCACTGCACCGTCATAGCTCTAAGAAATTCAAAACAATAATTTACGAGACAACATTGATAAATTTTTATTAACACGCAAGGAATTCAACACACAGAATCAGCTATGTAAGGGAGCAAGGGAGTTTGACTATAGGAAACCTGCAGTGCGTCTTCATGATTATGTTACAATCAATTTTTCTATAGAAACATTGGATGCCTTCTCAATCACTATTGTTACATAACATCAATTTTTGACAGATTTTTTATCTTCGTACTGTATGAATGGTTTTAAAAGTAGAATATTTAATTCTTCGAAGCGATTCAAACCTCCGATTCAAGGAGGGGTATTATTAAAAACATCATATCAACAACGACGTACTGCGTATGGTGTAAACTTCGATATTTGTATTATTGCACAAATTTTTGCGACCGGAGGTTGGAGTTTCATCCTCTTCATCAATGACGTCCTTACAGCATTTCTACGCAGCTCTGTTTTCAACGTGTGTGTTTTAAAAACATTTTAAAACATGTTTATTTTAAAACGTTAAAACACAAACATTTTATAAATACTTCAAAATGCCAAAAGTTGTGGGAAGTTTGTCTTTTAAATGCAGAGTTATTTTCCAAAATGGTGAACTCTCTGTTCTCAGACGAGTTAGTCATCGCTAAACTCAACAATGGTTGTATTAAACTTTTCGTTAACGATAAATAGTCATTGTGAATTGAAAGGGGAAGATTTACATTTGACCTTGAATGCATTTTAATAGTGTCAGCTGTATGTAGTCATTGTGAATTAACTGTGTTTTACATCTCAGCTGAATAGAAAGTGTCAGCTGCGATGTAAAACATGCGCCCCTCTGTAGCTAAAAGCGCAACAGGCTTATATAGAAAACTCGGACAATTTTGTTGTAGCGTGTGAACTCGTCAGCTACAAACAATTGGGAGTTGTGTGACCACTACTGGGAATCATGTAAGTTCGTCCTCCTCATTCTACGATCAAAACCAGCATTTTGAAGCTCAAAAATGCAGCATGTAATGTTGGTGATTGTGTCTGGCGACTTCTCAAGGTGTCAGACACAATCCAGCCTTCTCAAGCCAGTCACAGTGCCTCTCACGGCAGTATTTATCTCTATTGGCTACTGGCTAATTAAATCATTTGGCATGTTGCAACTGACCTCAATTGGTCAATTGGCACTCTTCCAAATGATTCCAAGTTTATTCCACTCTAAATGCGTCTCCAAAGGTTGGCTACAGAAAAGACACATTTTGTCTGGCATGTAGCAATGCCTTTAAGCACACAGGAAATATTGAACCTTATTAAGATATGAATTAGGTAACATACATACACTCATTTCCTAGCCTTAGTATACAAACAACCTATACACTAAATACCAATCAATATGAGCTAACAAAATAGCCAATAGTTACTATCCACATTGCAGAGGTGGAGGTACTAGCACAAGGAATACTAGTGCTACTAGCCTCCTAGCTACAGCCTCAAGTACTTTACTATCTGGTATCGAGTACACTTGTCTTCTCTAGGTTTATGGTACACAGGCTAAACTAGAGGAGTTGGTTGAAAATCATCTTTTGAAAATTAACAGTTGTTGATTGATTAATAAAAATTATAGATTCTAAGAGAATAGTTAGTAGTAGGTAGATTATTATGATGAGTATTATCAATACAGTCATATATTAACATACGAGTATCCAACATATGAGAAATATGAGACACAAGCATATGAGACGGTGTTTGAAGCAACCAAAAGGTGCCCTAGAATATGAGAGGCAGCTTTAGAGAACGGCATGACTTGGCTTTTTTTCCTAGAGTATAGCAAAGTATACAGTGTCTGGAGAAGACAACTGGGACTAGACTGCTGTTCTAGTTTTTCTAGTCATATTCGGTTGTTCTAGACTGAGAACAACCAAATATGACTCATAGAGACTACGCTGATAAGAACAGCTAAAACTAAGACCACAACAGAAAATGGCATACTTTAAATAATAGATAATTCTTTTGGGATTACATATGTAGATGACATACAGTCAAACTCAGATGACTTGTTTTCGGATAGCTCGAACACATAGTTAACTCGAACGGATTTGTTTGATCTGTTCCCTCGCAATGATAAATTGCTTTAGATAACTCAACCTCAACTTGGTTAACTCGAACAGCTTTTTGCCCAATGACTACCGATACGGTTGTTATCATTTTAGAATATTACTGTTCGGTCCTGTGAAGTTTGAGTTATCCTAGTTTGCTTGTATTTAACTCCCCTTTAAGATCGAAATAACATGCACCGCATACTGAATGTGTAACCTATACACTGTACTATAAGATATAGAAAAGTTTTTATCAAAAAACTATAATGGAATTAACAAAGTGACTTGGCTCTTTAGCCTTAGAGCTAGCTGGCAAGTGTTAGTCAGCTATATTAATCAACTCATTTCTTTATAATTCTTAAAACTAGCTCCATATTTAAGAGAACACAACTATGAAGTGATTGCGGGCAATGGAGTGTTTAACTTAACAACACCAGCAGTTGATGATTAAAACACTGAAAATAACGGCTAACCAAGGAAGTGTTTGAGAGAAACTGCTACTAGTGTCTAACAAAGGTGGATGTAAATGCTTGTGTTTTCACTTGTTAAATTGTAGCGTTCCCATTTTAAACATGAAATTCCGTCATATTACCTACACTAGCGCTCTGGTGGTCCAGGGTGCTGTGAGAGATTGTCTGGTGTTCCAATAAAGTGCAGAGAACAAGTGTGTGCACATTTATTCCAATTTTTTAGAAGGCAGATTTGGTCATTTGAAAGTGTGATGAGCTGTCGAGCGAAATGTGAGGAGTTCAAATCCCATAAGCTGCAATGTTTTTTTCACAGCCAGCAGCCGTGGTTGCAGGGAGGCAGACACGACTCTTATCTTAGTAAAAAAAGATTAATATCTATATTAATATAGTATCTAGTATTATATTAACAAACCCAACTTTTTCATTGAGTGTGTGTTCGTTGGTCTGCCCAGACACCATGAGTTTCCTTGTTCTCCACACTCGAAAGCACGTAGCATATGATTATGAAGTTTGACTGATTTCAGCCAGACTTTGTATGTATATGCTCCATGCCTTCCGATATATTGCAAGTATATTTAGTCTCATAACCCTGAGTCATTGTTAGTGAGCCAGTCATTTACTCTTTCACTGCCGTAGGTGCATAAATGCGTTTTTGTGGTACGACTGCCGTAGACGCATTATTGCGACTTTTCCAGCAATTGAGTAGTTACCTAATTTTATTATTCGTTGACAACATAACCCACATTTTTTAAGACTTTTATGAACTTTACAGTGTTGTCCGAAGATTTGTCTATAAAATTAGCTTAAAATAACAAAGCAATTTTAAACTTTTGTTTGAGAATTTATATTTTAAAAACGAATGTGTTTTTTGTGTGAGTTCATTAATTACCGCACCCGAGTCAGAAAACATTTAATTAGTTATGTTGATGACATTATAGCCAATTCAGATTCATATTTTCGTTAATATACAGATAATTAAAGCAGCAGCGCTGTCTCTGAGAGTGGTGAAAGTAATAGTTTTGTAAGAGTAAGAAACATGGAAGATCGTTTTAGCTTTGCATCGATCATAGCTTCACATAGCTTTATCATCACACAAATTATATATCCAATGAATTTTTGCATAGCAATGCTGGTTAAAACGTTGGCAAATTAAAATATGGAACAAAAATTTTCTAGATAGAGATTGAAATTGGAAAAACTACTGTTTACATATCAGGAAGCAGTATCGGCAATTTTCGGCAAAATGGCTGGCTCTTGGCAGATACCCGAATTTGTACATAGTTGGCAGTGAAAGGGTTGAGTGACCATCTCAGACTTTATATTTTCCCTTGTTTACTTTGATACTTTTAGAAACACTTCACTACCCACCTGACTGATTATCTGAAGGAATGATATCATGCCTCTTTACCGCCTTTGTCGTATTTTGAGAGCTGCTATAGAGAACTTGTAGAAAGATGTCATCATGAGTGTCAGCTATAGTACCAGAAGTCATCATCGGAGTATTTGGCTAAGCGCCTGTGTCTGATATTTAGCTTCCTGGCAATAGATGCAGTTCATCTTTACCTTATCTATAAAATTATTGGCTGTTGTCTGTCTGTCTGTTCACTTTTTGTCACAACCCAATCTTTATTCTTTGATTATTGTTTTGACTATTATTTATTCAACTTTCTTTTTCATCACCTCCTCTCCGCCTCTCTCCCGCTCCCCCTCTCTCCCGCTCCCCCTCTCTCCCGCTCCCACTCTCTCTTCGGCTCCCTCTTTCTCCATCTCTTTCCCACTCCTTCTCTCCCGCTTACTCTCTCGGTATCCCTCCCACTCATTCTCTCTCCCTTTTTCCCTTTCTCTCCTTTCCACTCTCTGTCCCCCGTTTCTCTCAACCTTTTCGTCTTTCTCTCATTTCCTCTCTTCCAAACACTTTCTCTCCCGCACACTCTCTCCTGCACATTCTCTTTCCCACACTCTCTCTCTCTTCATCTCTCTCCCATACTCTCTCTCAACCACACTTTCTCCCATGAATATTTATTTATAGAAAACTAAGCCCTATCAAAGGAAAGACAATTACCAGATAGGAAAAGGAAAAACAACTGCAGCTAGAGTATAGAGTGTATAGTGTGACAACAGTGTAAAAAGACTACTACTGAATGAAAAATCTTCTGAAGTTTGGCTACCTAATTACAAAGTCTTGGAAATATTGTAAGACCTCCTAATAGTAGTTACAGCCATGAACCACTCTTCGCTATTGGTTAACTTTACTGTAAAACCTCATACAATTGGTTCAAATTAATACAAGACCTCATGCCATTAGTAAACTCTATCACTTGGATCAAATTGTTCTTTAGCTTCAAGTGTTCATCTTTAGTCACAGCAGCTTGGAATGTAGCTTCTACCTGCTGTAACTGTAACAGACCACAGGCTACAGCTGCACTTGTACCATAATAATAACTGATAATAATAATGAAATGATAACATAGCCTTTGATTCACTTATCCCCAAAGTTTCTTGCCCAACAATTTGTGTTTTACTATAACCCCCTGTGGGACATTACATTTCTAGTAAAAGTAATTTGGTGTAGGTAATTCACTTGTTTTGACGTTTAGTGTCCTGTTCTGTCTTGTTTGTCTTATAAAAAATAATAAAATTTTCAATGAATACAATATATTTATTTTTTTCTCCATCATTAAACCTTGTCAATTACCCCACCAAACACGAGCGAAGCAAATGTTTGGGAGCTTAATGATAAATGCATATGCGCACACAACTCCTGAAAATTATCCGTCCACGGCCGTTATCAAACCCTTGTACAATAATCCCATCAAAAATATTAACCATTTTTGTGTAGAGTCGTTCAAGTATAATAATTAATAATGATACTAAACACGTATAAACATATTTAAATATGTTACTAAGTATTTGAAAAGTTTCTGCAATATCCTAAAACTGACCCATCTGATCGGATTATACATAAATAGACAGATTAGTTTGGCCTAAAATCGTGATAAAAACTTGACAAGCCTTTTTTAATCAAAATCAAGACCGGCCAACAAAACGCTGATAAGGACATGAGTAGAACCATGAAGTTGTGCGCATTTCACAAGAAAGACGTGCACATTTCACCAGTCCATGGCTTTGTCCAATTGTCAAAGGTTTCTGTAATCAACGTAGAAGTACTGAAAAGTAATCGTTTCTTTTTTGCCGATTATACCGGACTCTGAAATTTTGGACACTTGTAAACACTATGTTTCCATGATGCGCAGTGCTTCGGAGTTGCGCTATCTCCGAATCATGGAAACGGCGTCCTCGCACTGAAATCACAGCGCACTGATCAGTGCGAAGCCAGTGCAAACTTGCAGCAAGGAAACAGCGACTGCGCAGTGGCTGCGCATAGCTCTCATGCCGTGGAAACGGATTCTTCGAGGGCCATAAACTAGTACAAAGGTTGTCATGCTAATCTTGTTTTTTTTACTATTCTTCCGATCTTCTTTCACCTAAATTTAAGTATGGTCTGCATACACGAGGATAATGAGGTGATTACTTTCCTGGACATTGTTATCGATGCCAACACTTTTCGAAAAATAGGTGGCAAGTCCTAAATTAACGTTTAAATAATATATTACTTAAAAATACTTATTAAAAATATATTACTATGTAAAAAGTGTGTTAAGGTTTGTAAAACCTTGTAAATGTGTATTGTAAATAAAAGTATAATGACGACAGAATCATAAAAAGACCGTTTATGACGTTCGGTATCCGTGATCGATTCTATTTCTCCATCAGGCGATTCGATTTATATAATTTCTCTTCTCTGGCTAATTTGCGGTATTTGCTGAAAACCACTGCGCAGCATGGAAACGTACAATCCCCTCGACTTCGGAGGGGGCTGCTTAGCAGTACTGCGCACCATGGAAACATAGTGAATGCGTACTTCGGTATTCCAATTGATGTCCAAAGCAGTGAAAGTAAAGAAAATGACGATGATATTTTTCTAACGATTCTTATAAGATTATTACAATATATAATTATAAGAATAACTATTTGGTTTTATAGGATTATTATAAGATTTAATTGTCAGAACATCCTTTTGAATTTACAAGGTCAAAGTAGGCCTATAGTGACCGATGGTGTGCAATATGTTACTGTTTTTATTTTTCTAAAGATTTTGTTGATGATACTGCGGCTGTGGCCAATATTGTGGCACTGCTAAGCCGTTTTTAATATCTGCAAAATTAAGTATTAGGCCTACATTTTCTTATAGATATATATTTATTTCTGTGACAACCAGCTAAAATCTGTTTAGATTTTCGAATTCAGCATAATTTTATAGCTATAAATGCAGAAATCTAGATGAATATCACAACTTCTTGGTATTGGTTGCTATGACCAATGATATACAGCCCCAGTCTGTGTATATTACACAGCAGCTTGCCATTTTACTTCTAATATTGCATTTCTCCCTTTGCGGGGGAGAGATATAAACATATAACATTTTCCTTTCATCATTGTTGTTTGTTGTACATAATAACTCCCAGTACATTACAGCTACCATTGCAGTTCTCCTATTGCATTGCAGTGCCATTCAACTGCTAATATTGCATTTCTCAACCGGCAGTACCCTTTCTTTTTCAATTATCACTTTGGTAGTGGGCTTTACGACATGAGAATGTCTAGTAGGCCTATATAAATTAAATTAAAAAAAATTAGCATAACAAAATATGAATACAAATTATTCTTGCCTCAACTAGAGCTGTTAAAATAATCGGTTAATTTAAATCCTTAGCCAATCCCTACGAACTATTTTATTAGGTTTACTCTATTCACTTGGTTGTGCAATAGGCTATGCTCTTTTTAGACTGTTCAAAAGTGGTATTCAAACAAAATTATTCAAAAACTAGAGCAACCAACTAGGCTTACAATGATGAAGCAATGTTTCTTTTTTATGGTACTTAGGATTCTCCAATTCCAATCCAATTAGTGTTGGCTGTCATCGTACAATTAAACTTATACTTACTTACAGTTGAGCCTAAACTTGTGTATAGTTACATTTATACAAATTGATGCCAGTTAAAAAATATCAGTACATTTCAGCTACTGGCCTTCATAACTTGTCATAGTGTTCTTCATAGTTGGTTCGGAATGGCAGACGCATGGCGAATATTTAGTAGTTTCAATACGGCCGCCAGCGCATCTGTCATAAAAAAGCTCAAATGGAGTCGCTTATAATGGCTTATTTGTTGAGAACTCGTTTTAAAAATCATACAGGACGTACACATGTATTTGTTGATAAATGTAATAGATAATTTCCTTTGGGTGTTTTTTTCAGAACATAGACGTAACTCTTACTAGAGAAATTTCCCGTACACGGTAGACGATGCAACTGATAGAACAATGTGACGCAAAACCTATAAGAAATTTTAATACCAAACTACTCGGAATTTGTCATTCACGATTCATAAATGACGTCGGATGTAGCAATTAAACGCAGCTGCAGGCACTTATAACGGAAGTTCCAAAGTAGAAATTTTGGTTTTGCGGTGATATGACCATAGAGTTATCTCTCCCTAGAGTGATAACTGTGCATTCAACAACACGAGCGTTTCCGGTTCCAACAAGGAGCGTTTAGGCCACGCCCCTTTTTTGTGCTAGTCACTCGTAGTGATCGACAGAACAATAACGTCAGCCATGAGAATGATCATGAATTTCCAGTTAAGATAGTAATTATTGCTCATATTAAAGAAATGATGATTATAGTTTATTACTCTAATATATGCTTATTATTTAAAGCAATTCAATACCTACATGCATTGCAAAGGCACTGAATAGATGGTGTTAAGTAAGTGAGTTAATGAAATCAGTTACTCCAATGATATACAGCCCCCACACATGAGGGGCTGTATATCATTGGTTATTCATAGATAAGATAGATAGTCATACTGGGGTTGTATTACATTGGTGTGATGGGAAACTAATCGACTGCCATCAACTGAAAGTATTGACATTGTATGGTGATAGAGTGATTCATTGACACCTCAGTTCACAAACAGCCCTTGCATGTAATATTAGACTTCAATACATATCAATCAAATACATAGACTAGCTTGAAGCAAAGATGTCCACTAGTTAGTGGACATCTTTGCTTGATGTAAGCAAGCAAAAAGTTTGAAAGTTAGAGTTCAAATGTTGTTATATGTTAGATAAAAATAAATTATACTTAATTATACTAAATTATAATTATTTAAAAATAAAATAGACTTTTTATTACTTTATTTATTAAATAAAGTAATAAAAATGTAGTTGTGAATTACTTTATTTATTAAATAAAGCAAAAAAATTAGCTATGATTACAATAATTTTTTATTGTAATCATAGCTAAACAGATGATACTTAGCATTACTTGCTAATTATTTTACATTTAAACACATTTGCAGTTTCATTTTTCTTCTTAATTCATTTTACCAAAAAACTTCTTTTATGATATGAAGATTAAAAGTGGTAGTTGTTTGAAAAAGCTTGAAAACATTTACAGTTGTTTTTATTTTCTCTCTTCTCTTCATTTACTTCAATTACACAAAACACTTTTCATAATATGTAGTTTGAAAGTTAAAGTGGTAAATGTTGTTATATGTTAAATAAAAATAAATTATACTTAATTCTACTAACTATAATTATATAAAAATAAAATAGACTTTTTTATTACCTTATTTAATAAATAATTTTTCATTGTAATCATAGCTAAACAGATTATATTTAGCCATTACTTGCTAATTATTTTACATTTAAACACATTTACAGTTTTATTTTTTTTCCTAATTTATTTCAACAAAAAACTTCTTTCATGATCTGAATTTTAAAAGTTGTAGTTGTTTGAAAAAGCTTGCAAACCTTTAAAGTTGTTTTCTTTTTCCTCTTAATTCATTTAAACTGCTTAAAAATATTTTCTCATGATATGAAGTTTAAAAGTTAGAATAGTAAATGTTATATAAAAATAAATTTTCTGTCCAAATACTCTTTTTTTACTCGGGCAACACCGGTTAGTACAGCTCATAGTTGATGGCAGTTGATTAGCTTCCCATCACACCAATCTAATACAACCCCAGAATGACTATCTTTCTTATCTATGAGTAACTGCTTGCATTACCTTCACTTTCACTCACTATCTATTCAGTGCCTTGGCAAGTCATGTAGGTATCAGGGTTTACGTGTATGTAACAATTTCCATTTTCATAATTCATTTCCATATTATTTCCATTTCCATAACATTTCCATAATTCATTTCCATATTATTTCTATTTCCATAACATTTCCCTACTTCATTTCCATATTATTTCCATAACATTTCCATAATTCATTTCCATATTATTTCCATTTCCATAAAAGTTCCATAATTCATCTCCATATTAATTCCATTTCCATAATTCATTTCCATATTATTTCCATTTTCATATTATTTCCATTTCTATATTTCATTTCCATATTAATTCCATTTCCCTACTTCATTTCCATAGTAATTCCATTTCCATATTATTTCCATTTCCATAATTCATTTCCATATTATTTCCATTTCCATAAAAGTTCCATAATTCATTTCCATATTAATTCCATTTTCATAATTCATTTCCACAGTATTTCTATTTCCATATTATTTCCATTTCCATAATTCATTTCCATATTAATTCCATTTCCATAATTCATTTCCATATTATTTCCATAACATTACCCTCCTTCATTTCCATATTATTTCCATTTCCATAGCATTTCCATAATTCATTTCCATATTATTTCCATTTTCATATTATTTCCATTTCTATATTTCATTTCCATATTAATTCAATTTCCCTACTTCATTTCCATAATATTTCCATTTCCATATTATTTCCATTTCCATAATTCATTTCCATATTATTTCCATCTCCATAAAAGTTTCATAATTCGTTTCCATATTAATTCCATTTCCATAATTCATTTCCATATTATTTCCATTTCCATATTACTTCCATTTCCATAATTCATTTCCATATTAATTCAATTTCCATAATTCATTTCCATATTATTTCCATAAAATTACCCTCTTTCATTTCCATAGTATCTCCATTTCCATATTAATTCCATTTCCATAATTCATTTCCATATTATTTCCATCTCCATAAAAGTTCCATAATTCATTTCCATATTAATTCCATTTCCATAATTCATTTCCATATTATTTCCATTTCCATATTACTTCTATTTCCATAATTCATTTTCATATTAATTCCATTTCCATAATTCATTTCCATATTATTTCCATAACATTACCCTCCTTCATTTCCATATTATTTCCATTTCCATAGCATTTCCATAATTCATTTCTATATTATTTCCATTTTCATACCATTTCTATAGTTGTAAAATAAAATTTCCATATCTATTTCCCTAAAATTATGGAAATATTTATGTTTATGGAAATGAAAAAGTAAACATTTCCATAATATGTTTAGCAATCTCTGGTAAGTATTGAATTGCTTTAAATAATGAGCACATATTAGAATAATAAACTATAATCATGCTTTCTTTAATATGAGCATTAATTACTATCTCAACTGGAAATTCATGAACCGTGTTTAACCCTTCTCATGGCTGATGTTATTGATCTAGTCAATCACTACGACTGACTAGCACAAAAAAGAGGCATGGCCTAAACGCTCCTTGTTGGCACCGGAAACGCTCATGTAGTTATCACTCTAGGGGGAGATAACTCTATGGATATGACAGGACGAGTACCAACCTAGGCTAACCTATTGAACTAAGGTTACTTCACCGCGAGCGCATTATGTTGTATTATTGCGATTCACGCTCTGGCTACGCGCAAGCCATATGTCTCAAGAATAATCTACACCTGTTGTCTTTGAGACTGTACATGTATGTGTTTAATCAATTATGTAACCAATTTTCAATGATTATGAATGTGCAACAATGTATTTTATCTGTTGTGTTATACTATTTTGGTGGTATTTTTGCTATTGGGTCAACGTAAGTTGGTCAGATCTCTTATTATCGTCATCGTTATAATTGGATTTTGAACAACTTGGCCAGCGCGTAAGTGTGGGAGAACATAAAATCTTGGTAATTAAAAATAGCTGTTTCTATTAAGAACTTGTTTTGATTTCTTCACTGTAGATTTATTGCGTTTGGCGATTCTTGCGCCATGAATGTGCTACTCAGCTTGTTTCTACATCAAATGAAATAATGGCGGCTGCTGATAATGAAACATCAGTACATGCAGCAGTTTTGGATTTTTCCAAGGCTTTTGATAAAGTCTCCCATGGTCTGTTAATTGACAAATTGCTTCGTACTACAATTGACAAGTCAATAATCAAATGGATAGAAAATTTTTTGTTTGATCGATTTCAGAGAGTGGTTATCCAAGGAAGTAACTCAAGCTTTTTGGCAGTTACATCCGGAGTCCCCCAGGGTTCTGTTTTGGGCCCTTCACTGTTTTTAGTTTATGTTAATGATATTGGAAGTTCTCTTCAACATTCTTCTATAAGCCTTTTTGCTGATGATGCTCTCTTATACTGTCTAATTACAACGCCTAGTGATACGCTTTTATTTCAGCAAGATCTTTTATCTCTTGAGCGATGGGCTAACACATGGAAAATGGAGTTTAATGTTAAAAAATGCCAGGTAGTTTTGTTTGGGTGGAAGCCACCAATCAACCAAGTTAATTTATCGTATACCCTTTATGGCGTACACTTGGAGATTGTGGAATCTTTTAAATACTTGGGAGTGAATGTCTCTAATGACTTTAAATGGGACATACACATAGATGACATTACCTCTAGAGCATATCAAAGGTTAAGGATGTTGAGGAGAGTATTACACGGAGCACCCAGAAACGTCAAAAAAATTGCATATCTTAGTCTGTGCAGGCCCGTTTTGGAATTCGCTTGTGAGGTATGGGATCCATACCTCATAAAACATGAAACACAACTGGAAAATGTCCAGAAGCGCGCTGTGCGTTTTATTGCGGATCTTAAAGGGGTGGAAAGCGTAACTATGGCCAGAGACAAATTAGGGTTGCAATTGCTTAAGAACAGACGGAAGTCGACTCGAATGGTTTTACTTTTAAAAATTCTCTCCAGCAGTGTGCATGAGTCTTTAATCAATAATTTTAACAATATACACAATGACACACACTCACATCATACCAGATCGGTATCCAATGACGTACCTAGGGCTGTTCAAGCCAGCAAAACATTTTATCATAACAGTTTTTTACCGAGAACTTCTCGCGACCTACGAGAAAATTTTTAACGCACTTTTTATAGTCATGATTTTACTTACCTCGAATATTACTTGACTTTTATTGAAAACATTTGAACTAGATCTAGATACGTACATGATGGCCCTTTTTTTCCTCGGGGATCGAGGTCTTAGGGTTCGATTGACCAAGACCAAGAAGAATGACCGCCGATGTCATGGACTAAAACACGTAGCACAATATAAGCAAGGAAGACAACACTTAGAGTAAAGCCAGCCTAGTTTCACTGCATAAGGTTTTGCATAAATATCTACGTCTGAAATTGGTGATGTAGTGCAAACATTTTACCTGTTTGCACGAGTAGGCTACTTGGTGCTTCCAAGTTATTTATAATATGAAAATGTATATGGTAGTTTCACTAGTATCGGTCATCATTTCATGAGCATAGGTGGTACATGAGAGAACAGAAATTAAAAACGGGCTCATATCGCCAGCAATACATGCATTGTGAATGGTGGTGGTGAGAAGCAACAGAGAAGTCTGCAGTTCAAACGTCGCAACATCGCATTCACTCTTCAATTATATTCAACAGAAATAGACATCAAATAACCGAGAAACAGGAAGGTTTAGCACTCAAAACATTCAATAATACACAACTTTCAAAAGTCGGTGTCTGGCAGAAAAAGTCCATAGCAGATCTTCATATACCAAAAATTGATATATAGATGTAGCGGCTGCAGTGAAAGAATATGTTCACTATGAACATATTATTTTAACCTTTTAACCTTGCTGTTGTTTGGGTGCAATTGTGTTTGGGCAAATGCAATCATTAAGGCATTGATGCTTTATGCGTTTGTAACCAGCCCAGTGGAGAGATTAAAAATTTTTAACATAATATTTTACAGTAGCTGCTATAAGTCGAATTCAGATATGTTACAGGCTACAGTAGGCTTCAGTTTAGGCCCGCTATAACTTGTCTAAAAATGTTTACAGTTGGAAACGTCAATATGATTTTGCGATGTTTTTGTAATATTCCCTTCTCTTTCTTCTCACCGCCTCCTGTTATAAAAATAATAGGTATTTTCATAGCGGCTTCCTTGTGCTTTCTCTTCTACAATAAGATGTGAGCAAAGTGCCTTAATTTAATAGCTAAATTGTAGTTTTAATAGTTTAGAAGCAATAATAAATTATAAAAATACTATTATATATATTGTTTTTGTGAACTAAACAGAGGGGTGTGACAATTAAATAGACTGAATTAATGCAAAAACTTGAATAGCTGATTGAAGCGTTAATGTTAAAGGCTTACTTGCAACAAAATTTACATTACAGTTATTTGGTATCAAAAGATTCACCATGTCTTACTCTGCTGTGTTGTAGGTACAAAATATGTGGAAATGTGATTACAAGCTCTTAAAAGCCCAAAAGCCGCCATCATGAAACCGCCATAGCGTTTTGGGTAAATAATGGGTATTTTCATAAGTTTTTGTGCTTTCTCTTTAGCAATAATGTAGGGGCAAAGTTCCTTAATTCGATGGCCGAGTTCCAATTTTAATAGTCACACATGTTGTACCTGTAAGCAGAAACAGACTAATTGTAACCAACAAACATTTAAGTAATAAATGAAAGATTAAAAATATTCTAAACTGTCATCACCTTTCACTTTTTCAATCCACTCTCATCATCGGTCATTGTAGCCTACTCCTGATATTTTTTGTAAAAATGTGATCTATTCATATAGGCCATACTTTGGTCAGTTCTTAGTCTTTCTTAAAATGGCCAAAAGGGAAATCATGACGCTGAGACATTGCATAACATGGGAGAACTGTTTTGGGGGTCTTAACTGTTGCCTTTGTGTAACGTATTAAACTCATATAATACTAAGTGGATGCACTTTACATTACCATTACCTTACATCACAATTGACATTACAATGCCTAGACTATATTACCTAATACATTATCTTCACACTATACTAGGGTTGCACGATAGCTCGATAGTCGATTTCGATGTGCGAGAGTTGTCTTTCTCGATATGAGTATGTTGCCTAGTTTAGCCTATCGAAACATCCGAAACAAATATATCGTTATCGAATAATAGAATAATATAACTCAATAGTTATTGCCCTCGAATAGCTCGAACACATGATTAACTCAGACGGATTTGTTTGGTCTGTTCTCACGCAATGATAAATTGCTTTAGATAACTCAACTTCAACTTGGTTAACTCGAACAGTTTTTTGCCCAACGGCTACTACGACGGTTGATATCGCTTTAGAATATCGCTTTATTCCAAGCCATATAGACAAACCTCAATTTTAGTAGTTCTTAGACGTCGTTATTACTATCATTGGCAAACTATTTTCGGTAACGAATTTTGTAAAAGTTTGCAAAAATCAAATTTTGCCAATCATCCGATTAGCGATGGCCCTCCAAAAGCGAAGAAAAGTGAGCTAACCTTCGAATAAACTTAAAGAGAAATTGGCAAACTTGATATTGATTAAAATGATGATATACAGCCCCCCTGTATATCATTCCTGGGGGCTGTATATCATTGGTTACAATGCTCAAAAAAGATGTCTTTTCTTCTGAGAATTTCAATGGCAATGAGGTTTGTCTAATTTTAATCTGATAACGTCCTGACAAACCCATCTCTTCAAACAACAAACCAATCACAAGTGATAGAAAAGTCGCGATACCTTCTGATGAAATTTTTTTTTAAACTTTACACTGAAAGCCGGTTAATTTGCAACAAGCCATTTATGCATTTAATTTATATATAGTTTGTAAATTTATCTACTAATAAATACAAATGTACGTGGACTTGTGAGAGTGCTCTGATCACTTGAACGCTCTGATAACTCGAACACCTTTTCCTGTTCCGTCCTACAATCCTTGATCTTTTCAGTCACGATAATTCAATAGTTTTACCAGCTGCCAAATCACTCGATAACTATCGGTGAACTCTGTCTGCTTATTGAAAATTTGATACTATCACTATCGGTGGGACCACTCCAACGATAGTCGGTAACACGTTTTCAAACAGCAAATGTCATCCCTACACTATACTACCTGCAACTGTTAATACCCTAGACACTTAAATTTCGCTAGTATTCAGTTTCGTGAGAAGCATACAGAGTAAAATTTCATTGCACTTTAATTTGGCAGCTCTGATGAGTGCGAAAATATAGTGATGTGAAAATAAATGCAATGGAACAAACATAATTAGATTCCTCAGGTTCAGTTCACCGCATGCCTGTATTCACTGGTTGCAAGTTGGGGCGGCTAATGTTAGGTGACTAGTTATGAACATCTAGGGGTGTTGAGGGGGTGGCATAAGCCCTCAACAGGTTTTTCTTATGTAGGTCCTCAACCGGGCCTCTCGTGTGAAGTTTTAAAAAAAATTATCGGAAATATCAACATTTTTTATTTTATTTTTTGAGATTTGTTTTGTTTTAGGTGATGTGACTGATGAGACGTTTTTAGATTAAAATAGGCAAACTTTACCGCAATTAAAACGCTCAGAAAAAGACATCTTTTTCTTTTGAGCATTTGAAAAAAGATTAATTTTGCCGATTTTATTTTAAGTTAAGGGACATGGCCAAGCGGATGTTTGGTAAAACTTGTTATTTTGCAAACCTTTATAAAGGTTGTTAACAAGAATATTTTGCCACTGATGATGATAATAATGATGCCTAAGAACTACTAAAAGTTGATGTTTGTCTCTATGGCTTCGAATAAAGTGATATTCTACAGTGATAAAAACCGTCTCCATAGCCGTTGGGCAAATAACTTTTCCAATAAATGATGTTGAGTTATCTGAAGAAATTTATCATTGCGTGGGAATGGACCAAACTAATCCGTTCGAGTTAACTTTCTGTTTGAGATGAAATGTTAAATTTTATCCGAGGGCGAGTTATCAGAGTTTGACTGTACTTGGCCACGGAAAGTTCCTAAAAAGTTGGGACGGCTCGGCTAGATGCCCGCGGAAATACGGGGCTGGTTCACCTATAAGAAAAAATTTCAATTTGGGAATAGTTTGTAATTATGAATCGCAGGTAGAATGGTGTGGGCGTGGTCGATAATGCAATTTGATCGCTTGTTGCGATTTGTTTCTTGGACTGTCAATAAACAAAGCTATTTAATTTCGCGTTTTCGCTCGTTCGTTATGATAGTTTAATTTTGCACATGAAATTTTCGCGAGAGAATGACTCCGCAAAAATGCGAAAGTTAGATGAGGCGAATACATAGTGTGCTAGGGTAAGCTGCTTTTGTTACTCTTGCCTGCGCCATGCATTCATCTGGTGAGGCTGAGAGCCCAGCGTGTGACACAATGTCGTTACGTATATTATAATTAACGTAATGAATATCTTCACTATTATTGATTGCTGTACTCAGTTGAAAGCATAGTCTAATGGGTAAACTCGTGGCCTCCAGAACTAGAAGCGCCAAGATCCAATTATCTGTGAAGCGTATTTTTGTCCCTAAATTCTGATCTCTATCACTGGACAGACAGACTCCCACAATAATATATTTTAGCCAAATGCCCGGCAGAGTTGCGCGAGTGATAAACGGCAACGCAATGAAATTGAGTAACATACTTGGTAATCCAGCGAAGGTAAACTTATCTTTACTAAAACAATGACCGCGTCTGCAGGCGACTAAATAATAGTTACGTCTTGCGTAACTAAGATCAACTGTTTAGTTAATGACCCCATGAGCTTCAAGCTTGATTACGTTAACCGATGCAATAAAAATGGTAGCAGCCATTGAAAGTTTTGCTATCATGGTGTAGTGGATTAGATTGCTGGTCTGCCAACAAGGAGATTCTGAGATCAAATCATCTGCGAGTCAGATTTTTGATTCCTAATTCTTAATCACAATAACTGGACTGACGACAAACTTTGAGAGTAAAGGTATAATCTCTTGCAGAACTATGATCAGGCACATTTCATCCAAGTCCTTCAGCTAGTTCTACCATCATGACCTCATTAATATACTCCGGAATATGTTATGAATAAGTCAGTTTTGTTAGTTTCCAACACATTCACAACACCCAAACACTAGTTTCCATTTTAGTCGGTGCCTTTTCCACTTCTTATTTATTAGCGTGACATCATTCCAATAAGCCAAAGCTTTCCTCAAGCTATTTGCAGTGTACACGCAGTCACAACCAGCCAGGCTATGTTCATTAATTGTATGCAAACTACAATTTTAAAACGATTCTGTGGAAATCTCAAGTTGAGCTGGAGGTTTTTGGAGATGTCTAAACACTTTTCAAACAGTATTTCTATATTCTTTAGTAGTTGTGGTTTTGCTGTCTTATTCTTCACTCATCATCAGTTTTAATCTTGACTGTGAGTTTTCATGCTCTTAAAGTCTGATGAGATAAAAGGAGAGACATATCAGTTTATTTTCTAGGCTCAGATTTCCATTGCTTTCTATTATTCAGTTGTCTTCTCTTTATCATCTATTTAGTCAGTTTACCCTATTCTATTTTTAGACTATCAACACAATAGCCATGATTGCGGTTTTAAGTCACATGACAGAAACAACATGTCATCTTATTTGTGTTTCTAATCCTATTTTCAAATTTAAAGTTTTC